>NW_021826261.1:0-32500 GCF_006345805.1 Octopus sinensis | reverse complement strand
GATCCGAATCAACGGAACAGCCTGCTCGTGAAATTAACGTGTAAGTGGCTGAGCACTCCACAAACACGTGTCCCCTTAACGTAGTTCTCGGGGATATTCAGCGTGACAAGGCCGGCCCTTTGAAATACAGGTTCAACAGAAACAGGAAGTAAGAGTGAGAGAAAGTTGTGGTGAAAGAGTACAGCAGGGATCACCACCATCCCTTGCCGGAGCCTCGTGGAGCTTTAGGTGTTTTCGCTCAATAAACACTCACAACGCTCGGTCTGGGAATCGAAACCGCGATCCTATGACCGCGAGTTCGCTGCCCTAACCACTGGGCCATTGCGCCTCCACGATAACAATAATAATAATAATAATAATAATAATAATAATAATAATAATAATAATAATAATAATAATAATAATAATAATAATAATAATAATATGTTAGCTTCGTTGGTTCCAATGTTATACGTTATGTTAGCAATTAGATATGTTTTTTTTAACAAAAAGTTTTGTACAAGTTCTGTCGTGTTGCATGAGGGAGAATTGTTCGTAATTTGCTCTCTGTGTGTGTGTGTGTGTGTGTGTGTGTGTCCTTATCAGTGTGTGCTTATTTGTTTGTATGTGAGTTTGTATATATGAGAGTGGGAGGAGAAAATGTGTGCGTGTGTATGAGAGAGAGAGAGAGAGAGAGAGAGAAAGAGAAAGAGAGGGAGGGAGAGAGAGAAAGAGAAAAAATAGCGTGTTTTAAACCCGAACGCTTTCGACGCTTTCGCACTTTCGCACTTATTCTTGGTGCTGTGCATCCAAGCTCAGTATTTTTGGTTAATGACGTTATTGATGCTGCAACGTTTCTGTGTTGAAGTTCTTCATGTTTCTATAGACTGGGCAAAAGAGATTGAGTTCTAACAATGCTGTTGTAGCAGAGTTCTGGATTATGTTAGATGTGTTTGTTTAGGAGTAGTCGTGTAAGATATGTTTCTTTATTACCCACAAGGGGCTAAACATAGAGGGGACAAACAAAGACAGACAAACAAATTAAGTCGATTACATCGACCTCAGTGCGTAACTGGTACTTTATTTATCGACCCCGAAAGGATGAAAGGCAAAGTCGACCTCGGCGGAATTTGAACTCAGAACGTAGCGGCAGACGAAATACCTATTTCTTTACTACCCACAAGGGGCGAAACACAGAGGGGACAAACAAAGACAGACAAACAAATTAAGTCGATTACATCGACCCCAGTGCCTAACTGGTACTTTATTTATCGACCCCGAAAGAATGAAAGGCAAAGTCGACCTCGGCGGAATTTGAACTCAGAACGTAGCGGCAGACGAAATACCTATTTCTTTACTACCCACAAGGGGCGAAACACAGAGGGGACAAACAAAGACAGACAAACAAATTAAGTCGATTACATCGACCCCAGTGCGTAACTGGTACTTTATTTATCGACCCCGAAAGGATGAAAGGCAAAGTCGACCTCGGCGGAATTTGAACTCGGAACGTAGCGGCAGACGAAATACCGCTAAGCATTTCGCCCGGCGTGCTAACGTTTCTGCCAGTTCGTGTAAGATACGCAGCACTGTGGCATTGAAGATGGCCCTAATAATAATAAACCGTGGCCCTCACATGTCCGTTTGAGCAGCTTGGTTTGTAGTTTGTTACGATTTGTAATAAAATTAGTGGTACAGCAGAAACATAATCCTAACGCATTAAATGTATTTGTAGTGGGAATATATAGTCGGTACAAGGTGTATGTCTGCGTGTATGTTATTACAAGAGTTTATAAAGAGATGAGGAATAAATTCCAGTTCTATATATTTACTACATAAAAATATATTTTATTTATTGGTCGATGATGATACATAGAATCAAACTGTAGAATCTAGTTGAATGAAGTAATCTATGCAACAAAGTTCAGAGATAGAAAATGTAGAAATAACAGCAAAATGGTGGCTTTCAGTCATGTGGCGTAGAGAAACAGACGGACATAGTAATGAGGTGAATGGCTCTAAGTCCAATCGACTAAGAAGTGAAGAGCAGGGTCAGCAAGCTGTTGTTATTAATGGAACGCTAGACATTCTAGAAACTTCTAAGAGAAACGCTAAGCTTTTTGAATAATTAAGAATCCCGTCTCATGACACAGATGTTTCGAGAAACTTATAAAAGGGAGGTTACTCTATGATCTTTCTTGCAAGGAAGATCATTCGACTAACTAGCTACCGCAACATATTCTTTGTAAATTAGCTGTAGTATTTCTTTGAAGATGTGTGGCATAGTGGTTAGTGTAGTCGATTCCCTATCGTAAGGTCGTGAGTTCGATTCCTGGCGTTGCGTTGTGCTTTTGAGCAAGAAACTTTATTTCACGCTGCTGCAGCCCACTCAGCAGTTATACCTATAATTCAAAGGGCCAGCCTTGTCGCACCTTGGTTCGGTGAAAGTGTTATTTTGTTGGTTGAGGTATATGTGTGTGTACCGTGATGATGTTTTGGTAACTGTGTGCTAAGTAGCTTGCTTACCAACCACATGGTTCCGTGTTCAATCCCGCTGCGTGGCACCTTGGGCAAGTGTTTTCTACTATAGCCTCGAGCTGACTAAAGCCTTGTGAGTAGATTTGGTGGACGGAAACTGAAAAAAGCCAGTCGTATATATGCATATATATATATATATATATAATATATATATATATATATATATATATATATATATATATATATATGTATGTATGTATGTATTATGTATGTATATGTGTGCGTTTATATATTTGTTTCCCCCCCCTCCCACAACATCGCTTGACAACCGATGTTGGTGTGTTTACGTCCCCGTAACTTAGCGGTTCGGCAAAAGAGACCGAAAGAATAAGTACTAGGCCTACAAAGAATAAGTCCTGGGGTCGATTTGCTCGACTAAAGGCGGTGCTCCAGCATGGCCACAGTCAAATGATTGAAACGAGTAAAAGAGTAAAAGAGTAGGAGTTGTGTGACAGTTTCCCATGCGATTGTGGTAGCTAGATATGGATATCAGAAGGTGATGTCTAAATACGCGTGTCTGTGGAGTATTCAGCCACTTGCACGTTAATTTCACGAGCAGACTGTTTGGCTGATCGGATCAACCGGAACACTCGTCATCGCAACCGACGGAGTACCAGTGCTTTTCTGTGTGTTATTAAGTGTGGTGCTTTCTATTTCGCACGGTGGATGTAATTCCTAGTATTTCAGTGTTTTTGTTGCTTTGTTTCTTCACTTTTTTGCTTCTATATGGTATGTTTATGCTGTTGAATAAGATGACTGCATATAATTGGTGTTCCTTGATGTTACTGCCAACAAAGGAGGTTATTGATTTGGTGAATACGACTATAGGGCTATTGTTTAAATGTAGGTTTCTAAGTGGTGATGTAGTGTTGGACACGTTCTACAGCTGTATCTGAGGAGTTGTGGAACGTTGTGAGTGTAATGTGTCCTGCATGTGAGGCCGTGTTTTAATTTTAAATAGAATTGAAGAAACTATTTGGATACAGGTTAAAAAGAGTAGAAGGGATTGTATATCTTTGTGATACAACGTTCAGGAAGTTGTACATTAGAAAAGTTCTGTGTGTATTTAAAAAGCTTGTTGACTTCAGAGATAGCAATGTGTTGTTTCTTAAGGAGGTTTTCATCCTTTTATGTAGCGTGGGATGAGGTTGAGTAAGTGAGTAACGAAAATGACGTCAAAATCCTTGCTGATGTCATCGGTGATAAAAATGGCACCAATGAGGGTGATGTTTTGTTTCGAAGCCAATATGTATTTTCGTGTAAGATTAGTGAAGAATCTTGTGGTTATGCAGTTTGAATCCATGTTGTGACTTGAAGAGAAGAATGTATGTTTATTAATAACAGCGAGATCAAGGTCAAGACTTTCTAAGTGTTTTGCAAATATTTATACGAGGGTTAACGGTTTGTGCAATGCCATTTGAATTGGCTTTTCCTTGGGTTTTAGAACTACGATTATATTACCCAATTTCCACTTTTTGATAGTTTGGCAGCTTAATATCGAGTAGTTGTAAATGTTGTCTATTGGAGTATGAGGCCTGCTAAGTGTATGTTTGTGATTTTGTCTGGTTACAAATTGTTGAATTTCATTTACGCAATATTAACTTCTAATTGGTGGAGGCACATGGCCTAGTGGTTAGAGCAGCGGACTCGCGGTCGAGGGATCGCGGGTTCGTTTCTCAGACCGGGCGATGTGTGTGCGAAACATTTAAGCGAAACATCTAAGCTCCACGCGGTTCCGGCAGAAGGTAATGGCGAACTTCTGCTGACTCTTCGCCACAACTTTCTCTTACTCTTCCCTCCTTCGCCTTGCTGCTCACCTGCGATGGACCGGCTTCCTGTCCAGGTGGGGAAACTATACGCCAAGGAAGCCGGAAAACCGGCCTTAATGAGCCAGGCATGGCTCGAGAAGAAAAAACAACTTCTAATTGAGGGACCGAAAGTATGTTCTAGATCAGTGGTTCTCAACCAGGCTCTACATATCCCTTGGGGGCTCCATATGACCTGGGGGGTCCATATGATCCTTGGGGGGTCAATATGATCCTTGGGGATCTATATAAGATTTTTTGTCAAAATTTATGTGCAATAAACTGGTCATACTTCCACAATACACAAAATATTTTAATAGCAATTTTTTAAACAATTCTTAATATTTAATTATCAAAATATAATAGGATCTTTTAAGCACCGAATGACTATTGGGGTCCAGTAAAGTAAATCAAAAATCAAAGGGGTTCATAAGCAAAAATGGTTGAGAACCACTGATCTGGATGAAAGGTGTGTAGCTTGGGTTTGTGTTTTTGTCTCCTTAGTGTATTTCTATGGCGGATGAATGTTTAAAATGTCTGATAAGACCATTACTTACTAAGTGAGGCAATGTTAACTGGAGTTGTGACGTGTGATGCGGTGAAGTCATTGTCAGAGCTGTTGATATTACTAATTACTTTGTATAGCGCTTTGTTGCTTGTTTTATGCTCGTATTTTCTTGGTTTGTGTTGTTATTGTTTCTTTCTTTAGTTTCTTGTTGGTGGGTTGTATTTCTGTTGTTGTATTTGAAGTTATCTTTATCTTTATCTGATTAGTTATTTCAGCAATGTAATTAAGCTTTTGTGTTTTATGGTGCTTTGTGGGACGTGGTTTTCTTAAGTATCTATAATTAGTTTGTTACACATATTTATAAGTACTACAGCGTCTATGTTAATAATTGAGAGATGTTGATGAGTCTTGAAGGAAACTCACTTCCATTTCCCAACGGAACTGGATTCATTGGGGTTCGGTGAAAGTGTTATTTTGTTGGTTGAGGTATGTGTGAGTGCCGTGATAATGCTTTGGTAAATGTTTGAAGAAGAGTTATGTGACAGTCTCCCATATGGTTATGGTAGCTAGATATGGATATTAGAAGGTGATGTCTGAATAATTGTAGTTATCTTTATAAGGTATGTAGATATGTTTGCGTAACATATTTAACATTCTCAAGGAATTTAGTTGTGATGTCGCTCGCCCCTTGTGTTATCTGTATTAATTTTGCACCAATATGTGTAATAGACATCAACATATCCTATAATTATGTTGATCGCTAGTCTGGTAATCATTTAGCCGCAGTGTGTAACCTTCTGGCTGCTCTGTGAGGCCGAAGGAAGAATGTGTGTATAATTATTATGTAATTACATATACACTGACTCTCTTAATTTGCTTGGTCGAGTTCAGGATAGAGTTGTTCACGTAGGGGCTCCTCTCCTTTCTTCTTGGTTGGTGTTTTTGACTCATCGTTGAAATGTATTTCCGTTGTCTTTTTTATCAGCATTTCCATGGTCATTGCTCAGATGAACTTTCCAAATCTAGGAATCTTTAAACGCATCACCCGCTTCTCTTCCCAGGTTCATCGTTTTTTCTATTGAGCTTCCAGTTCGTCATAAAGTTCTTTTATTCTAATTGCTACTTTCCTCAGACTGCTGCTCTCTGCAACTCCCTATCATCTGGCCCGTGATATTCAGTCCTTTAAGCTTTTCTATCAATCGACATCTCTTAAAGTCGCGAGCCCCGTTTTTCTTCATTGTAGTCCCTTACGCTACAAAGGTCTGAACCCTTGTTTCGGACAAAGTCGTATTTAGAAAAAGAAATTAGGTGTTGTTAATTATTATTTCGAAAGGTTGCGTTTCTAGTGTGTTGAGGTGCCTCGGATGTTCGTTTATGGTATCCATCGATGGATGGCTGGCATGAGAAAATGGAAGTAGTATTGTCTAAAGATCAGGAGGAGGAACTTAAAACGGAACTTGAGGATGTATATATGTTGATAAGAGGAACATTGGCACCGGAACATAAGGATGAACTAGAAGAAATATACGAGGTTAAATTTGGGGACTTTGTGGTTTTCGCGGTAAAATAGGAAAAAAAAGGACAAGTGATGTTAGCTGATGGGGCAGTTAACATCACTTTCATTTCACATTTTCACCCTTTTTCTCATTTCATAATACGATAATTTTTTTTGATGTTTTGTGTCCCCAATGTGTTGTAGTGTTCCCTCTATGTAAAACCGTATGGTTAATAAAAAAATAACACCACATGGTTTTATGTATGTTATGAGATCGTTCCTTCTATCGTTTGGTCTGCTTGTCTTTATTCATGTTTGTTATATCATAGCGACATGGATGTTATTCGAAGTTTGTTTTATTTTCTTTTTTGCTACTTCTATAAACATGATTTTAGTCCATTAACGTTATAATACAGCGTCTAATCTCTCTATATATAAAGCTGAAGTTATCTGTGTTGGCAGGTTTGGTAGCCTTCAACTAACACTATCTCCTCCGAGACTCTGCGGCGCAAGTTCATCAAAATTGAAAGTATGATAGAAGAAGGCTTGCTCTTTATTCCGTAGAAGAAAAATTCAAATCGGACCATATTAACACCAAAAATTATTTACATCCAAAGGTGCTTTTTTTTCTATGAAAATCCCTATTTTTTACGAATTTTTGACTGCTTTGTCGCCATTTTTCGGTGTATTTCAACCAGAAAAATGTTCACTTAAAGATAATGACAAGCTGCATAATGCAAAATTTTTACTTTTCAAAAATTTCAATTCTAAAGGGTCGTTTTAAGCGCAAATAAAAACAAACCCGAGCAACACCGGGCTATACAGCTAGTTATCTATATTTTCATGTTACATATGTTGAAATTACTTTTAACCGAAGTCAGTTCTCATATAACAGATTTATGAGCGAAAACATTCCATCCATGTCCATCTCATCGTTTCATGCTTATTGTATGCCATTATCTTTTCTATAACATTAGCCAAAAAGGGAGCATTTACGTGGTGAATGCTTGAAATGGCTGTCAAACCTCACATATCCTTCTCTCTGTAAGAAACGTTCATTTAATAACATCGTCCGGCGAAGGGCTTACAATATGAGGTAGTGAGTTCGATTCCCAGATCGGGCTGTGTGTTGTGTTCTTGAGCATGACACTTTATTTCACGTGGCTCCAGTGCACTCAGGCTGTAGAAATGAGTTGTGACGTCACTGATGCCAAGCTGTATCGGCTCATTTGCCTTTCCCTAGGATAACATCGGTGACATGAAGAGGAGAGACTGGTATGCATGGGCGACTGATGGTCTTCCATAAAACAACCTTGCCCGGATTTGTGCCCGGGAGAGGTACTTTCTAGGTGCAATCCAAGGGTCAGTCATGACTGACAGGGAACTTCACCCTTTACCCATTACATATTATCTTTTATCTTTTACTTGTTTCAGTCATTGGACTGCGACCATGCCCGGGCACAACCTTCGACCCTTGTACTTATTTTTTTCTGCTTAAGTTTTATCCTATCGATTGCTTTGGCCGAGCCATTAATTCGCTGGGACGTAAATAAACCAGCACCAAGGTTTTCAAGTGACGATGGTGTACACACACACACACACACACACACACACACACACAAACACACATATATACGTGTGTGTGTGTGTGATCACCGCTTGACAACGGGCGTTGGCGTGTTTGCCTCCACGTAACTTAGCGGGGAGGCAAACTAGAATTCTTCAAGGCGATGCCCCTGACTGAAACAAGTAAATGTTAAATGACTGGTACTTTACTTTGTTGAGCCAGGGAGGATTGAAATGCCGAGAGCCGGAACTTAATTTTCAAATCTGTGTTGAATTTGTGTCACGCTGATTATTTCATTCGCACTTCTACCATGACTGGCATTCCGTCGCTTACGACGACGAGCGTTCAAGTTGATCCGATCAACGAAACGGCTTGCCCGTGAAATTAACGTGCAACTACCCTAAATGTTGTTCTCGGGGAGTTTCAGCGTGATACAGAATGCGACAGGGCTGGCCCTTTCATAAACAAGTACTGCTCGTTTTTGTCATCTGAGTGGAGAGGAGCAACGAGAAATAAAGTGCCTTGCTCAAGGACACAACGCACAGGCGGGAATCGAGCTCACTAGCTTACGATCGTGAGCCAAGTACCCTAACCATTAAGCCACGCGCCTTTACACGCCCCTACAATGGGAAAGAAGCGAATATCACAGTTTTCCTTTTCGTGCCTTCTGCTAACACAGAGGGCCATGGAGACTAATCAAATTAAAAGCGTTTTTGCAGGTTGGAAACAGTCTTAATACAGACATCGGTTTACTTTATAAAGACGCAAGAGTGGCTGTGTGGTAAGTAGCTTGCTTACCAACCACATGGTTCCGGGTTCATTCCCACTGCGTGGAACCTTGGGCAAGTGTCTTCTACTATAACCTCGGGCCGACCAAAGCCTTGTGAGTGGATTTGTCGTATATATATATGTGTGTGTATATATATATATGTGTATATGTATATATATATATATATATATTATATATATATATATAATATATATATATATATATATATATATATATATTATATATATATATATATTATATATTATATATATATATATATATGTATATATGTATGTATGTATGTATGTATGTATGTATGTATGTATGTATGTATGTGTGTATATGTTTGTGTGTCTGTGTTTGCCCTCCCAACATCGCTTGACAACCGTTGCTGGTGTATTTACGTCCCCGTAACTTAGCGGTTCGGCAAAAGAGACCGATAGAATAAGTGCTAGGCTTCCAACAATATAAGTCCTGGGGTCGATTTGCTCGACTAAATGGTGGTGCTCCAGCATGGCCGAAACAAGTAAAGAGTATATATGTTTCTCTCGACTGAACCTTTATATTCACAAATATCAAACTGCTGTTCTATAGCCCCAGGTCTAACCCTTTATGATAAGATTTCCATCATTTATCTTCCCATCTTTTGATGGGAACGCCGGATTACATAGTCCAGAATAGCATTTCTTTATTTAAAACACCAGCGTATAATTTAAGGGAGATTTCGCAGCATAACGGACACGTAGAAGCTCTCTCATTGGCAAATATCAAACTGTAATACCATAAAAAGGCTACCTTCAATTGTATATTTATATTATGGAATATTCTGGTAGTTTTTGTTTGTTTGTTTGTTTGGTTGGTTGTTGTTGTTGTTTTTTTTTATTTTTGTTGTTTTTTTGGACTAGTTTTATTCACTGAAAGACTGACGTGAAACTAATAACAACATCGGTGGCTGAATCCATAACAGAGCAGAACCAAAACATTCAAAAGAATTTCATTTTCGGAATTTTTCGCATGACATCGGTAGGTACGGTTTGGCAATAAATTCCACCTGTCTCTTGGAGTTGATTAATACATAAAACGAAAGTGTTGACAGTTTAGTTAAAACAACTACTGTAAACAGAATAACTTTCCCGTTTGGAAAATATCATTAACTGTTACGAAATATTATTCTGCAAAAACAGGAGGATTAGCCGAAAGTTATAGCTACATGTGAGTTAATGAAACAATAATATTTAGAAAAATACCATTTGCATAGAACTCTTTTAGTGCGATTGACAGCGCTTCCCAGCCAATAGTGCTTCCAAGAGAAAATCATCTGATACTTTGGTGCGAAAACATTTCGACTTTTTTCTTTTTTGCTTTTAATGAATTGGTTTTCTGACGACAGAAGCTAGTCGTCTTCAATTCTCGTCGTTACAAACATTCGCTGCAGTGAGTGATCATCGGTGTGTTCGTTCGATACGTTCTGCAGCCAAATCTCCCTTAAACCACCCAATACTGTGTTGTTGTTGCTTTTTTTTTTAATAAGGAAATGCTGTTTTCGACTATTTAGACCGGCGTATCCTTGGGAGGGAGGGAAGGAAGGAAGGAAGGAAGGAAGGGAGGGAGGAAGGAAGGAAGGAAGGAAGGAAGAAGAAGAAGAAGAGAAGAAGAAGAAGAAGAAGAAGAAGAAGAAGAAGAAGAAGAAGAAGAAGACTACCGGCATAATTCATAGGGTGTGGAGTACTGAGCGGTAAACGGGACAGATATTAGTGTAATTCGGAGAACTTCTAAATTTCCAAACACATGCTTCCGAGTTCATTTCCCACTGTGTGGCATCTTGAGCAGTTGTCTTATTCTATTCGGGCCGACCAAAGCCTTGTGAGTGGATTTAATGGTTGATGCTGGTATTCGAAAGACTGTCGAAATGTCAAGAGCTAAGAGTTGAGATGTAGACAAATCATGAATGTTGAAGATTTGCCGGTGAGTAAGGCATAGACAGTGATTTTGGGGTGGGGGTCAAACTCCCTTTTAGTATTAGTCTAAGACAAAGAGTGGAGAAACAGCTTTACAGAAGATGAGAGTCAAGAGTGGGAAGAGAAAAGAGAAGCGGGAGGAAAGAAACATTTCGTTTGATGAAGCGAAAATTTAATTGGAACGAATCCTGTCCGAAATTATTAAAATAAATATTAGTCATTAAACAAATATTGTACTTAATTAATATTTAAATTAACTATTTAATGCTCATTTCATTACATATTCTAATAAAAACTTATTCTATTTTACGAACTTATTGAACTTAATATATTCCAATACTGACCATCACTAATTGCCAAAGACCCTACTGTTTCATTTTGAGATTTCTCTCTAGTTTAACACTTTGCCCACCAAACCCATTTTGCGCCATATTTCCTTTTACTTCAGCGCTATAGTTTTGTTATAAATTATGATTTTCTTAAATTCTTTAACCATAAATATGTTCTTAGACAGTATACAAACAACCCCATTGATTTGTAGCATGAATATCACAAGCGACACCTACTGTACAGAACAGATATTATATTCCTTCTGTGCCACATGAGTCACTAGTGATACGCTTTAAAATGTTTTAAAATATTCATTATACCCCCATTTATGGATTTTTTATCTGTTTGTTTCTTTTTTTCTGCCGATTATATTTCAGATTATGTTATAGAAGCCTAAATCACGCTGGGTGGAATACTGAGCGGTATTTCGTCTGCGTTACGTTGTGAGTTCAAATTCCGCCGAGGTCGACTTTGCCTTTCATCCTTTCGGGGTCGATAAATTAAGTACCAGTTACGAACTGGGGTCGATGTAATCGACTTAATACCTATGTCTGTCCTTGTTTGTCCCCTCTGTGTTTAGCCCCTTGTGGGTAATAAAGAAATAGGTATTTCGTCTGCAGCAACGTTCTGAGTTCAAATTCCGCCAAGGTCGACATTTCAGGTCTTGTGCCTATAGTCGAAAGGATTGTATAAACCTGAAAAGCTTCTTTTTCCACAAAAATGACTTTTCTTGAAGGCAATACTCAAAAGATGCAGATGACAGTGGCTTGTACACTCCTTACCAGGTCCTGTCTCGGCTTTTATTGACTTAAATTGAAAACCCATCGGAGAAATACAAAGAAACATGTTATATATATTTCCTAAAATTTGAATAATTTAGTTTGAACCACACTAATGTTAAACTCCATAAAAAAAAGGTCACAATTGGAGTTCACCAGGAACTTCCATGGCATATTAAGAAAAGAGCGCGGCGAGTCACTGGTGATTCTCATGGCGATTCTATTACGTTAGAATTTAAAATCTTGGTCATTGAGATTTAACTTTAGCTGAAAAGAAAAAGCATGAGAGCCACAACTTCCGATTATGTCATAATCAAAAGAAAGCAATATTTTTATTCGGCTTCATTGATTTAAATATCTTTTGTTTTTTATCTTTTAGTTGTATCAAGCCATTAGACTGCGACCACGCTGGGACACCGCCTTGAAGAATTTTTAGTCGAACGAATCGACGATTTTTAAGCCTGGTACTTATTCTGCTGGTCTCTTTTGCCGAACTGCTAAATTACGGGGACGTAAACTCACCAACACCGGCTATCAAGCAGCGGTGAGGGACAAACATACACACACACACACACACACATGACAAGCGCCTTTCAGTTTTTGTCTATCAAGTCTACTCACAGGGTTTGGTCAGCCCGAGGTTATAGTAAAAGACGCTTGCCCGAGGTACCACTCAAAGGAACTGAACCGGGAACCATGTGGCTGGGAGGCAAACTTCTTACAACACAGCCACGCCTGCGTCTTAATATATTGAGAAACATTTCAGACTAAAGATTCTGTTAAGTCAGGTCGCGATTTTTTTTTTCTTTTCCTTCCAAGATTCCTCATTAGCTGCAGCTATCTGGTGTCAGAGCTGAAATGTCAGCCAACACCAAACTTTGCCTAAAAGATTTGTCACAGATTCTACGTTTAATTTTGGCAAACGCATGACATTTATAGGCAATGCCTTGTGGTACAGACAACCCGAATTTTAAGAAAGAAACAAAAAAATATGGAATGGCATTGTAAACGAGCCAGTTATTTCTTTTATACGAGCGACACACGGATCTTCTTACTTATATGATATTTGGCATTTGTACAGTATGTGAGGTACCCAGCTTTGAGAAGACAGGATATGTCATGTACAATAATGTTCATACGAAGCTGGTGCCCTCCCCTAGCGATATTCTTTGTTAAATGAGAATGAATAACTTTTGATAGTCTTCTTAACTGATATTCAATGCTTCACATCGAAAACGACAACCGCAGATTGAAAAAAAAATCAATGGTAGTTATGTTTTTGTTCTTGAAGTGTAACACAACACAACATAAAATAAAAACAGTTCTGTATAACCGAACTCCAGTCAAGATGGTGACCGATATGGTTTAAAGATGGCTGTAGAATATTTTAGCTACGGCGAGCTGGCAGAAACATTGGCACGCCGGGCGAAATGCGTAGCCGTATTTCGTCTGCAGTTACGTTCCGAGTTCAAATTCCGCCGAGGTCGACTTTGCCTTTCATCCTTTCGGGATCGATAAATTAAGTATCAGTTACGCACTGGGGTCGATGTAATCGACTTAATCCGTTTGTCTGTCCTTGTTTGTCCCCTCTGTGTTTAGCCCCTTGCGGGTAGTAAAGAAATGTACTAGTTCCAGTTCGCAGTCAATTCAAAAATCTGCCTTTTATATTTCTTATAAGAACGATGTATTCGTCTATTTTTTTTGGGGGGGGGGATAGAGGTAGGGGTTTTGGTGGAAGTTGTCTCTGACAAAGAATTCAGATATTATTGGAACAAGTTTGAAAAGGTAACGAAAAGTGCTGCAAAATGTCTACAGTAAATATTACTTCAAATACGGGAAGAAATTCTGCATTTGTGTTACTTTTCTGGTTTTTGCTTTCATCAGTCATTTGGGCGCCGGCCATGCTGGAGGAGAGTCATGGAGGATTTAGACAAACAAATTAACCTTACTACTTGTTTGCTTTGAAAGTCTGTTACATATTTTATTGGGCTCTTTGCTCAAACCGCTAAGTTGCAGAGGCATAAACAGTCGGTGGGGCTACAAGCACACGCAATCACACATACACTCGGACGCGCGTGCACACACACACATACACGCACACACACAAATATATGTATATGCATGTATCTATGTATATGATATATATATATATATATGTATATATATATATATATATATACAGATGTATAGATATATACGAATATATTATATATGTGTGCATATATGAATACGTATATATATAATATGTATAACATATATGATAAATAAATATATTTATCACACGTGACCAACCAGACTATCAGATACTGTTACACGTCGCTGGTCACAATGCACTTTGCATCATTTTAGCCATCAAATGATGACACTATACTGGCTAGGTGAGCAGGTCAACACTAGGTGTATTGTTCAAGAACACAATGCACCGACCAGTCTGGAAATCGAAGAAACACACACACACTCACACATATGTGTGAGTGTGTGTGTGTGTGTGTATGTGTGTGTGTGTGTGTGTGTGTGTGTGTGTGTGTGTGTGTGTGTGTGTACATATATACTTCAAAAAAACCTTCGATTCAATAGCACCGTCTACAAACTCTATGCTTGGAATGACCAATTTTAAACAGTATTGGGACTTACAAGGTACAGGAATCTTATATGTATACCATTCTGCCTAAATAATGGAACTGCAGATACATAATCCCTGCATATCTCACGTCTATTTTCATTCCTCCACTCCACTCTCTATTTCACATCTTACCTAAATTAACTATTGCTTAACCATTTTCTCACACCGTCTCCGATGAAGGGATATATAAAATATCCCGGAAACAGCTGTAAGACCTATTTATAAATGTTCTGAAATCTTCACAGCCTTGGATTTTTATCTCATTCTGTTAATTTATATATATATATATAATATTATATATATATATATAATATATATATATGGGGGGGGTTATCTTTTCTTTTAAATTTTATTTGTTTCAGCACAGGGCTGCGGTCATCCTAGTGCACCACCTGTTGTTACCTGTTGTTGTTTCTGGTATTGTCTTTTGTGAAGTAGCGAGTTGGACGGAACTGATCTTCTCTGCGTCTCCTGCTGCAATATGGGTTCATCTGTTATCTCAGATAGAAACCTGTCCAGACGTTCCACAATGAACACCATGTAGATCTCTAAGGTTTTTGTGTGTACTGGTTCTCTTCTCTGGGACATATTTAATGGCTTGCATTATTGACATGAATTTATTGAGTGTCATATCTCTTGCATAGAGAGGCTTTTACGTCAGTCCTGCTGGAGTATCTGTTTTTCAAGTGACTTCCAGTCAGACTTATAGAAATTTAGGCTGCACAGGGTTCGAGTGCCATCTGTGCGGAGTTTATCTTTAGTTAATTCCGGGCCATACATTGTCTGTTATATCATGTTATGGTGATATATTTACGTTGCGGATAATTTCCACATTATTTCTAAAACATAGGTCCAAGATATCTTTGTGTCTGGCTGGAGAGAGTATGATCTGCTCCATGAATAGCATTTTCCTAAGATCAAGTAAAGATTCTGCTTGATTTCGCTCTTTGTGCTTCCTTCCTGAGGTTATGTTGCTCTCAGGTCACCTGATGTTGGGGAAGCTGAAGGAACCCATCAGGAATAAAGTAGTACGTTGATCCAGTTGTGTTAGTGCTTCCTTTATTGCACTGAGGCTTTCCTCAAATTTCCCATCATGATTTGAGGCATCAGGTGGGCGATATAGTGTGCATATCACCATATCAAGTTGCATTAGATGTACGATGTGTGTGTCACACACCGAGTTCGAGTCCGATAACAGGGTTAATGGTGTCACATCCTCACGGATGTACATTGCAGCTCCACCGTGACTTAATTTTCTTTTTTCTGTACGGAAGACAGCATCCCTTGGTATGTGTATCTCTGCATCGTTTATGTCTGCAGACAGGTGTGTTTCTGTAAGTGCAATGCATGTAGCTTGATTACATGCAGAAAAATTCTTCAGGTGCGCAATTTCGCATTTGCTGTCGTTCAGTAGTAGTCCCCTTTTATTTATGAGTAGAAATGGCGTTGGTGTTGGTATGATGGGTGGCTTGGTGCCAGTGGTGGCCAACCGGGGTCCAATCAGATGTGGCGGTCTTGTGTGCGTGGGTACATAGCTCAATTTTGTCTGTATCCATGAGAACCGTTGCACTACTTCCTATGCCACATTTTTAAAATGTTGCAGCTCAACGACTGCAGCTTGTACTGCATCTGCATATGACTTCTGTCTGGCCTTCCTTTCTGCAGGTTTGTGCTGGGCTATAGATTTTCCCAAGTGTAGTTGTTTCTTTCGTCGGGTAAGTGATGAATTCTGCTCCTGCGCTGGGTGCGCAAAGCGGCGGTTTGCCCCACTCTCTCCATGCTATCAGACACCTTTTTTGTGTGGAACTTGCAGACAGACCATTTTCTCTGAGAGGATCTGATTTGGGTTTTTATTTTTAAACCATATATAGAACTATATCTATCTATCTATCTATCTATCTATCTATCTATATCTATCTATCTATCTATCTATCTATCTATCTATCTATCTATCAATATATCTATCTATCTATCTATCTATCAATATATCTATCTATCTATCTATCAATCTATCTATCTAGCTATTTATCTATCTATCTGTATGCCTGTATGCTTATATATATATATATACAGAGAGAGGGTAAGTGAGAGTGAGACAGAGAGAAAGAGAGAGAATTATTAAGATTCAGTTGAATTAGGTATTATTATAATAATAATGTACGTACTATTAGTCATTATTCACCTATATATATATATATATATATATATATATATATATATATATATATAATACATATACATATAACATTATATAACATATATATATATATGTATGTATGTTATGTATGTATGTATGTATGTATGTATGTATGTATTGCTCAATTGATATATGTTAGTAAAAATATGATCTTCTGCTGTATGGTACATTTTTAGCATGCTGTCTCGTAGGATCTCGTTTAAATGAAATGCAATCCTGCAGTGCAATAAGATTGTGTGTGATCCCTTGTGTAGATAGTGCCGATATTTCCCGTTGTGCTACATCCAGCATTGATGAAAAATAAGCATGTTTTTTTTTTATCGTATGCAGCATGTGATCCTGCGGTAGAGGTGCAATTTGATGAATATTTCGCTGCTATTTCTAGGAGGTTAAGCAAGCAACCACGCGGGTTCTTTTACATAATCTCGTTCCTAAACGATTAAGTAAATGTGAATTTTAAATAAAGTTTCCTGTTTTTTTTTCTACCATTTATTTCTTTGAGTCGGTTATCAAAAGCAACAACAGCTATTCTTCAAAATTAAGGCCATCGTTTTCCATCACCTTCTGCAAACGATTTGCAAGCTTTCGGATTTGGTCAAAGCACAAATCCTTCGGCTTTGAATCGAAAAATTCTTGACAGACTTCTTCAACTTCCTCGAATGACTCAAATCGGCGGCCTTTCATAAAGGCATTGATGGGAAGAAACCGTAGTCAAATGGAGCAAGGTCTGGTCTATAGGTTGGATGCGGCAGAACTTCCACACCGTCCAATTCTTCAACTGTGTTGCTGGTCTTTCTGGAAAGATGCAGTTTTGCATTGTCGTGTTGAAACAAAGCGCGTTTTTGACGAACGAGTCTTGGGTTCTTTTCAACCAGCGCATCGCAGACTCGATCACGTTGCTCGCAGCAAAGTTCAGCGTTGATGGCGCGACAATTCGGTACACATTCGGCGCACGAACTTTTTCCTCAGTCTAACATATGTAGAAGTTTCATGTTCATACGGTCATGTATGTCTTCGGACCGATCGTAATAACAACAATGTAAAAAGAAAACAGCCTCAAATGTACACACATACGCACATACACACACACATGCAATTATCTATTCCATAGGTATTTGCTTTTCGTTATCAATGTCATTTTGTATAAGGATGAGTGGATAGCTTTTGTTAGAGTATAAAAAGAAATTTTAGAGTTTCGGATCGTTTTTGGTATTTACTACATCAACAACGGCACCAATTTTTCTGACTAGACAGTGTGGCATGTTATGTTTTATGTGTGCTGGATGTCATGATTTGAAGCTTAGACACTAACGTGCACCTCTGGTTACATATTCCTTGTGATTTGAGTGTTATTCCTAATTACTCTTACATCGAGAACTGCTAATTTTGTGGTGTTCGTCTCATTTGTAAATTCAGGATTTGACGTAAACTGCTAAAAAAAATGCTGAATTATTCAAAAGTATATATATATATATATATATCTATATATATATTAATATATATATATATATATATAATATATATATACAGTGGATCCAAACAAGAAAACACAAAAAAAACAACACAACAACGAGAGGACGTGGAACAAATAAAGTATTATTGGACGCTCAGGAAAGAAGGGAAGAAGGAGGGTTTAACGTTTCGAGCGGAGCTCTTCGTCGGAAACATAGGAGAAGGAAAGATCCCGAGAAGGGAAGACAGAGGAAAAAAATCGCCAGTGGTACTCACGAGGTCACATATTGAAAGACCGGAAGTAGAAAGGTGGAAGAATAATGTTTTTTTAAAGACAGGAGAGTTTTCAAAGACAGTATAGTAAAGAAAGTGAGAGGGGGAATGTGTGTGGATGTGTGCGTGCGCGGAGGTCTGCGTGTGCGCGTGTGTGTGTATGTGTGCAATGATGACACGTGTGTGTGTGTGTGTATGTGTGTATGGCGAACAACTGGCTAGTAGCAGGCCAGTATGTAAGAATAAGGAGTGGTGTTTTTTGTGTCCAGCCACAGGTCAAAAACAAAGAGGTATGTGTGTGTGTGCGTGTATGTATATGTATCGTGTGTGTGTTTTGTTTGTAATATATATATATAGAGAGAGAGAGAGATCAAATTAATAATAGAAGGGTAAAATTTATTAATTAAATTAATTAATTAATTAATCAATTAATTAACAATTTTACCTAGTAGATCGGTACGTTAAAATAACCTTTATAGGTAAAATTATCGACATAATTATAATTAGAGTTCAGCTAACTGCTTCACCACACACGGAAATTAGAAATAGGAGTTAAAAATTCATTTTCTCCTACTATAAAAATCTCCATGACGGTAAATATATTTTTAATACTTTTTTTACGAAAGCAAAGAGAAAAACAATGAACCAACACGACCAGGATTAATCGCGCGCGCGTGTGTGTGTGCGCGTGTCTTTGTATCTGTGTTCATCCCCCACGGCTGCTTAACGGTTCGGTAAAAGATATCGATAGAATAAGTATCAGGTTTTGAAAACAATAAGTACCAAGACCGGTTCGATCGACTAAAAATTCTTAAAGGCAGTGCTCCGGCATGGCCTACTGACTGAAACAAATAAAAGATATATATAAGGGGAACATCAGTCGTATGAGGAGGTAAGCAGTTACCTAATTTGTTCATATTTATGTTTATGTTTTCCAGTTTCAGCTCTTGAGCTGTGGCCATGCTGGGGCACCGCCATTGACTCTTAAGAAATAAATATTAACATTTTATTAACCAATTCTCGAAGGGATGTAAGAGAAAGTCAATTCGACCCGGGCGGGATTTGAACTAGATATATTCTAGATGGGGGCGCAGCTCTCTACTATCTGCGCCAAATCGACCACACCGGGAGATAATTAGTGGAAGGCGATCTACGTCAGAGTAACACTAGGCTCCAATGTTGATAAGATCCTTCTTAGGAGGTCCTTGAGAAAAATGTGTTGGAGCCACTAAACAACAGAGGATCGTTTAATAATCATTGCTTCCGCCAACGCCATCATCACCACCACCACCATCATCATCGTCAACATCATCCTCCTCCTCATCATCATCATCAGTAGTATTCTTTTTATTATTAAATGATTATAGATAAGATGTCACTTTCCGTCTTATTACATTCGCGATGTGTATGTGTGTGCCCGTGTATATATATATATATATATATATATATATATATATATATATATATACTTTATTTTAAGCAGCAGAAAATTCAACAAAATCTGTTACTCTGAGTTTCTCGTTGCCGTTCATATATATATATATATATATATATATATGCCATGCACACACACACACACACACACACGTGTTCTGACCTGTGCCCGTGTTATTATGTATGAACTTGTACAGTCGTACATGAGTTGATTGTACTCGGTGGACATATATATGCATTCGAGCATGCGAGGGTATGGCGCACAACTTTGTATATGTGGTTGTATGGATGGATGGATGGATGGATGGATGGATGGATGGATGGGTGGGTGGGTGGGTAGATGTGTAGATGGATGGATGATGATGATGATTGTACGTGGCTTACTGGTTAGGTGTATTCGGCTCACAATCGTCAGGTCCTGAGTTCGTTTCCTGGAGGCGCGTTGTGTCTCTTGGTCAAGACACTCACTTTATTTCACGTTGTTCCAGTTCACCCAGCTAGCAAAAGAGGAGTGGTACCTGTATTTCAAAGAGGCCACTCTTGTTACATTCTGTTTCACACTGGATCTGCCTGAGAACTACGTTAAGTGTAAACGTGTCTGTGGAGTGCTCAGCCACTAGCACCTTAATTTCACGTGCAGGCTGTTCCATTAATCGGAGCAACTGGAACCCTCGTCGTCGATAGCGACGAAGTGCCATCTCAGCTCATGTACGTATAACTCATGCGAAAGTCAAAATACTCCAGCAGGACCAGCCGGCAGCCACTGTCAGTGCATCATTGCACCACAGGTTTCTCAACTGAAGGTTCCTATCGATTGCGGAGCGCCAGTTCATCAGGGACTTCCTCTGCGCCTTTGACCTTGAGGGTTCCACTTAAGGACTTGATCGACAAGTCTTACTACATGTCCCAACCAACTTGTTGATGAGGATGCTTAATAGGCGTTGGCTTAATCTCCCTCTGGCCTCCTCGTTCCTCATAAAGTCATTTCATACGATGCATAGTATTTTTTTAGAGCTATCTGCTGTCAAAAGCGTCCAGTTTCTTTTATTAGCTGCTTTTCAGTCTATTCAACCGAAAATTATTACCAGTCGAGTGCTGGGGGGCAGCTATCTCCCCCACCTCGCCCCACCCCACCTGTCATGAATAGAAATTGTGGCGGTTTTTTGTTCTTATGACAGGTTTGGAATATGACTGTCAGTGAATGTAATGTATATTTAGAAGATTGCACTCTTATAGATAAAGTAACCTTCACGAAAATACTACAAGCCAAAACCAAATACCAAGTTGCGCCCCCACCCCCACACACACACATACAAATACACACGCTCACACAAAATGACAATGTGTAACGATATGTGTGTGGGGGCGCGTGTGGCTGTATGTATACATACATACATATATATATATACATACCTACACATACATGCATACATATATCTATGCATGTACGTGTGTGTATTCATCTATATATGTATATATACATACACACACACGCACGCAAGTATATGTATATATATATACATATAAATGTATATATGTGTGTATATATATATTATATATATATATATATACACACACACACATACACACACTAAAACCTGCCTCCCTTTTTCCTCTCTCTTGCTCTCTTTCTCCTCTACTTGCTGCTGTCACGTGACCCGCGGCCAGCTTCCCTTTCTTTTCCTTTCTTACACTGGTCCCGAGCTGACCAATCGAAAATTCTCTGTCTCTCCGTCTTTTAGGATATTTTCTAAGCATTACCCACTCTTCTCGTCTTCTTGGCCCTAAGACCATATTTTGCTCGACTGTTCGTCCTTGTCCACTGCCCTAAAGCACACACTGTCAATTTGCTTTGTTTTGTTTGCTCTCGACCCTGAATTCTCCAGAAAAAGAATTTTTTTTTGGTGGCGCCGCCAATCGCAAAGCTCTCAGTCTTATCCTTAAAGATGCGAAACTGAGTATTACCACTTGGTTGATAACTGATGAAGAATTAGGGGCCTTCTTTGTTTGTCTCCCGTCCGGTTTTACTTTCAGTATACGTTACGTCGTATACATTTTACTATACATTTTCACAGACAGACAGACAGATAGATAGATAGATAGATAGATAGATAGATAGATAGATAGATAGATAGAAAGATAGATAGATAGATAGATAGATAGATAGATAGATAGATAGATAGATAGATAGATAGATAGATAGATAGATAGATAGATAGATAGATAGATGCGTTTATGTATGTTCTCGTTAATCCTCTAGAAAGCCAAAATGTAATCGACGCTGAAGGACTGCTCTTATATAAGGAAAGCTGTTGCCCCTATATACAAGCATCCGAGTGTGCAGCCCCATTTTTGACTCATCGGCAAAGATTTGAGCCCCAACGCAGAGTAAACTCTCTAACGCACGTCTTTAATCTGCTCACGATAACGTTGTTTTTATTAATGATCTAATATCTATGTAATATCTTTGATCTCACAGAGGAGGTAGTGGTAACATCACTTCGACATACTCATGCTCTCCGGGGAGGACAGATTCGATATTTCCCACCAGGTAAAGAAATTAAAATATCAGGACTTAGTCGAGGTCCTTCTCAAGGACAAGCATGTGGCTTCATTCCTCCATTAAAGTCAGCTGCTGTGGCTTTCCATCTAGATCATTGCAGTATTTCCTGAAGAAGATTGGTCTGGAACCAAGACAACTTAAGAAAGCCATCACGGAAATAGGCGTGGCAGTTGAAACTTGCTCAAGATGGCTATGGTTGATAAGTGATCACAACTGGAACCCTTCCTGGCTGCCACTCTCAGGCGAAGTGTACAGGCTAAGGGGTGAGTCATTTGTTACCCTGAAGTACCTGCTGACTATACTGAAGGGTTTCCATCATTGCAATGGGTTTAGAAGAGATTGCAAAACCTGAGTGGTTCCTGCAGTTTCTGTATGGGACAAAGCATCTCTGATATTTATTTCACTTATAAAATGTTTAAATCCTGCCAACATCGGGAAGAACATTTAAACTTTATGGCGGATTGCACCATATAATATTTCGCTTCTTATTTTTGTGTTTTTTAGTATTAGTAATTAATACATTCTATCTTTGAAGTCTTTTCCATGAAATACGTCATAATAATAATAAGCAGCATGATTAAAGGTTTCCTTGTTGAAGTATGAGCTGAATATGCGCCCACAAATACTTTTAACTGAGCTTCTTAACATTTTGCGGGCAGGGTTGGAATTTATGTTAATGTTTCTGATATTAATATTACTATGCATGCTTGGAAGCCGTTGCTCTTTTACGATAATTCTCGAAATTTCTCATCAAGTTACTACAGGGACTGTATTTGCCAGTAAAGATATCCTAGCACGTGCACCATCAGAATCGGTAACTGGAATAAAATTTTAAAGGTTTTTTTCAAGGAGAGGTTTTGTTAAAGGCTGCTAGAATTTTATTATATCGTGATGCATAGATTTACAAAGATGCCTATGTGCATCTCAAGGCTTCGTCCAAATATATCTGGAATTTAAACGCTGACAGTCTTAGCAATTTTAAAAAATACTTCCACAACAATTACAATTGAACTTTGTCCGCCAGGAAATTATAATGTGTTCTTTTATAATTTTGAACAAAAGATCGGAATTGCTAACATTTTATTGACACATTTATCGATATGCTAAGGAATTTCCAGGTACCAACCTTTTTTATGAACACTTAGTGTGGTAAGTAGCTTGCTTACCAGCCACATGGTTCTGAGTTCAGTCCCACTGCGTAGCATCTTGGGAAAGTGTCTTCTACTATAGCCTCGGTCCGACCAAAGCCTTGTGAGTGGATTTGGTTGACGGAAACTGAAAGAAGCCCGTCGTATATATGTATATATATGTGTGTGTTTGTGTGCCAGTGTTTGTCTCCCCAACATCGCTTGAAAACCGATGCTGGTGTGTTTACGTCCCCGTAACTTAGCGGTTCGGCAAAAGAGACCGATAGAATAAGTACTAGGCTTATGCTTTCTGTATATATTAGACGCATAAAGAGTTTCGTGTAATGCATTCTTCATAATTATCGTAGAAGTGTCACTGACGTAAATTTACAGCCGAATAAACACACACACACACACACACACACATACACATGCATAAACCATGTATATATACATAAGTATATGTGTACATACACACACACACACATTACACACATATATATATATATATACAAGCATATATTTATAAAGGAATATGCGCACATATATATGAACGTATATATATATATATATATATATATATTATATATATATATATATATATATATATATAATATATATATATATAATATATATATATATATATATATAATATATATATATAATGATCGTCACACATAATTGCATATAATGGCTATGTTGGTGTAGAATTATTTTTTGACATCGTTTATTAGCGTTGCTACTTCTGTTGATGATGATGGTGATGGTGATGATGATGATGATGATGATGATGATGACGACGATGACGATGATGATGATGATGATGATGATGATGATGATGATGATGATGATGATGATGGTGGTGGTGATGATGGTGAGGAGGAGGAGGTCGACAACGACGACATAGAATTGTTGGTCGGGTGTGTGTCTGTCATCTATGTTCATGGAGATGGGGCTGGTTTGGTTGCTGAGCTGGGATTCGGTTTAGGTTAAGGAGCGAAGGTAGGGGGGGGGGGGTGAGTTAAGGTGGTTGTGGTGGTGATAGTGGTAACGATACTGCTAATAGTGGTAGTGGTAGTGGTGTTGGTGGTAGTGGTGGGATGGAGAAGGATGAGCTATGGTGTCAGGAGCTAAATCGTTTTATTCTAATGTTTTCGACCTGGAAGATGTTTCGTTTGATGAAAATATAATACATTCGCCGCTCTTCTTCGCTATTGTTGTCTTCCAAAAGCACCAATCGACAACTGACAAGGATAGTGTTTATGGACAACAGCTGACAGCCACTCGTGGTACATTTTGTAGTAGTAGTAGTAGTAGTAGTAGTAGTAGTAGTAGTGTAGTAGTAGTAGTTCTTGTAGTGCTTTGTGTTTTTATTTTTGTTTTACCTACTTTCGCTGCTCCCCCGCTGTTTGATTGGATTCAAAAAGGCGACATTCAGCTTCATATAAGAGCTTCATATACTTTCATACGCCAGTGTAAAATAATAGCCTTAGACTTTCTCTATTAACTATCAATTAATACAGCATGTAATAATAATAATAATAATAAATAATAATAATAATAATAATATAATAATAACAACAACAACACACAACAACAACAACACAACAACAACAACACAACAACAATATAATAATATAATATAATAATAATAATAATAATAATAATAAACATGTAATGAAAAGAAATATAACAAGTAACTGCAAAATATGTGGAGATGGACAAGAAACAATAAATCATTATCTCTGGCTGCCCAGTCCTGGCTACGAAGGAATATATTCACAGACACGACAGAGTTGGGACCTACATACACTGGAAGCTATGCCAACATTATGGAATAACAACAGAAAAAAGATGGTATAGGCACACACCAGAAAAGGTCACAGACAACGAGAAAGCAACCATACTCTGGGATATGCCAATACACACAGATAGAGAAATTAAGGCCAACAGACTAGATATAGTTGTCAGAGATCATGAATTTTAAAAATGCTTTCTAATTGATGTATCAATACCATCAGATGACAACGTGTCTCTAAAAGAAATGGAGAAACTTCCAAAATACAAAGACCTGGAAATGGAGGTAACCAGAATGTGGAATCTAAAAACAGAAACAATTCCTATCATAGTAGGTGCATTAGGCATGATAAAAAATATTCAGATAAATACATAACAAAAACACCAGGACTTACAAACATATATAACAAACAGAAAATTGCACTATTAGGCACTGCACACATCCTACGCAGAACACTTTCAATACAGTAACCATTAAAGCATCACAACAAATCACAGCACATACCCAAGGCACACAGAGCTGCGCTCGGTAGTGAAGTGAAAGCACGTTATAAAAATAAAACTACTGAATGATAATGATAAATGCTCTGATGCAGTACCAGACAGTGGTTCTCGTGGCTTCTGATCTTAATTGATTGGAAGTGTTATCATGTACATTGTTTTGTCTTGGTATAAAAGATGGGTTACAGCAAATATTCAGCTCAATACCCTCAGATTTGCTTGTCAGTTGTTTGACCGTAACCAGTTGAGTATGTCCCTTAGTGGTGACGATATGTGCATCTCTGATCATGAGCAGTAATGGGAAGCATCATAGCTATTTGTTGAGAAGGATTCTTTGGGGTTTGAATAATTCACCTCTGGAAACATGGGTGTTTCGTTCAACATCCTTAAACAACCCTTCTTCAGGGACCTTTTTAAGCGGATGGGTTACTCGACCAGAAGAAAATTCTAACTGGACCCCACCTACAAGGTCATGTGCTGTTTATCTTGATCACCATCTCGCGTACATATGGTTGTGATGCATGTGCCTGGTATACCCTTATCAGACGGGTAGTTACGATGGGTATACTGGGTTTCGTATATTTTAGCCCATTGTCACTTTGATGACATGCTCTGCTCTTTCATTCAATAATAATAATAATAATAATAATAATAATATAATAATAATGATAATAATAATAATAATAATAATAATAATATCGTTACCTGGTCAATTACTGAAATATGTAATCCTGACAGAAAAATACGAAAACTGTTGACAATGCATAGAATGCACCACCCTAAGGCAGATACAGAACGACTTTATCTGCCAAAAAAAAAAAAAAAGAGGGAGGCCGTGGACTTTTACAACTGGCAATAACAATGAAGATTGCTACAATTGGCCTAGACACCTACCTGAAAAACTCTGAGGACTGGATGTTAAAACTTGTCTCAAAACATGAAAACAAGAAAGCATCATACTCAGTCACAAAACAGGCAAAGGAATATCTAAGTGAATTCCGAATACAACAAATTTCGGAATTAGACATACAAGAAACAAGCACAGAAAAAGCTAAGCGCATGAAAACCCGTGCTAAAACTGCTGCCTGAGATATTCTGAATGATAAATGGCAAGAAAAACCTCTCAATGGTAAATACCCAAAGAGAGCGAATAATGCAGATGTTGACAAAGCCCTGACCCATCAATGGTTAATGGCCTCTGGCTTAAAATCTGAAACAGAAGGGTTTATCATAGCAGCTCAAGATCAATGCCTACCAACAAGGAACTACCAGGCCAACATATTAAAGAACGGCAGTAGCCCAACATGTAGTGTATGTCAACAACAAAATGAAACCATTGATCATGTTGTCTCCAAGTGCTGTCTTCTTGCGCCTACAGAGTATCTCAATAGGCATGATAGAGCTGCACAATATATTCACTGGGTAATCTGCAAAAACCTGGACTTGCCCCATGGAAAAAAAAACTGATGGGAACACAATCCACCTCCAGTGCTTGAAAATGATCCCATCTCACTCCTCTGAAACTTCCCCATTCAAACTGACAGAAAGATAGATGCAAATAGGCCAGACATCATATTGAAAGACTTCAAACAAAAATCATACCTCCTCATTGATATGACTGTCCCAATCGATATAAACGTATCTGTCAAGATCTACCAAAAACTGAGCAAGTATAAAGATCTTGAAATAGAAATCAGCAAAATGTGGAACCTGAAGACTAAAACAGTACCTGTTGTCATAGGTGCCCTGGGAATGATAGCAAAAGGGGCTGATTGCTACCTAGCTCAGATACCAGGGAACCCAAAAATGGCAGAAATTCAAAAGATAGTGCTCATGGGAACTGCTCATATCCTACGCAAAATAATTTCTATGTAATCTCAAAGTTTTAAAACAAGCATAATTTTCGTATGGTTTTTTAGGCATTCCCTAGTACAACAGTAAGTACAAATCCAAATATATGGCACACTAGGCATAACACCAACATGAACTTCCAACTTGTCGTCTCTTGAGGTCTCTGGGTGAGACTAGGAGCCAACTTGTACAAATGTAAAGCAAAAGTCAAACATAGAATAATAATAATAATCAGAATAATCTGGAAAGTATTAGGTAACTGAAAAGAACCGATAGCATAGTACTGCAGGGGCAGACAGCAAACCTGATGCAGTACCAGGCAGTGGCTCTTGTGACTTCTGATCTTAACTGACTGGATGTGCTAACATGTACATTGTTTTGTCTTGGTAGTTGGAAAGGAAGCTTCTTGCCACACAGCCACTCCAGATACTCCATACAGACACTCCTGCGCCTCCACACAGCTATTCCTGCGCCTCTACACAGCCACTTCTGTTCCTACACACAGCCACTCCTACGCCTCTACACAGCCACCCCTGCGGCCCCACACAGCCACTCTTTCGTCTCCACACGTCTGCATCTGCGCCTCCACACAGCCATTCCTTCCCCTCTACACATTCACTCCTGCGCCTCCACACAGCCACTTCTGACCCTCTACACAGCCATTCCTGCTTGCCCACACAGCCATTCTTGCGCCTATACATAGCCACTTCTGCGCTTCCACACAGCAATTCCTGCACCTCCACACAGCCACTTCTGCACCCCCACACAGCCACTCTTACGCCTCCACACAGTTACTCCTGCGCCTCCACCCAACCACTCTTCTCTGTTACACAATTCTTAATCCCATTTAATTATGAAATACAAGCCAACAGTCGGCTTCAGTCTTTTATCTCTCGGACGTGATTCTAGTGTTTCTGAAACGAGATCCATGTATCACAGCCCTAACCTGTGAACAAGCTTGTAAAACACTAGCTCTAGATATCTCCTTATTTCGTCCTCACTCTTAAAATCTAGGCACAGGCTTCAATACGCAATGGCATCATCTCCTTCAACCCTTCTTTCGCAGTTATTTGGAAGCGTTATTCCAATATTGTTTTTAAATAACGGAGTACAGCATTTCTTCCCGTTCTTTTCTAGATTAATTCGTTGAGCAAAGAGTCATTGTCTTTTGCGGCATAGTTCATCCATTCCTAGACTGGCTCACGTTGAGTCGTTCTTTTTAGCCAACAACACTTATAAATGATTAAATGCTGCGGTAGTGATTTAATTGTTGTCTGTAATGCTTTCCTGTCTAAATTATGTTTTCAGTACAAATCCATTGTATTTTTTATTACACTTCTTTCCTTTCGTTTAAAAATAATTTGAGAGGCATATCCGTTAACGTTATGAAAGCCTCTGACACCACCATTGTTGCAGGCACAGCTCCCAGCTACTTATGACGCGGCTATCTTGCTGCACGTGTAAATATTACTAATGGCTGTTTGCCAAAATATGTAAAGAGTTAAAAGTGTCTAAAAACAGACATTCTTTCCACACCATTACCTGGTGTAGATCCTCAAGCAATACGCAAACTTTCCAACAGTAAAAATGGGATTAAAATTGAGGACGTAAAGAACCAGAAGTAACTCAGACTTTTACCAATACCATGAAGAGTCGGAAAACATTTTGTTCGATGCTCTATCGTCAGATAAACTGACTTGCAACAAAATGCTTTATTATTAGACAAAGTGTCTTATTATTATTATTGTTGTTGTTGTTGTTGTTGTTGTTACTGTTAGTATTATTATATGTTTGACTTTTGCTTTGTATTTGTACAAGTTGGCTACAAGTCTCATCCAGAGACCTCAAGAGACAACAGGTTAGAAGTTCATGTTGATGTCATGCCTAGGGTGCCATATATTTGGTTTTGAACATAGTGTTGTTCTAGAGAATTTTTAAGAAACCATAAGAAAATTATGAGTCTGTTTTAAACTTTGAGATTTCACAGAAAGTATTTTGCGTAGGATATGGGCAGTTCCCATGAGCACTATTTTTTGAATTTCTTCTATTTTGGGGTTTCATGGTATCTGAGCTAGGTAGCAAGCAGCCACTTTTGCTATCATTCCTAGGGCACTTATGACAACAGGTATTGGTTTAGTCTTCAGGTTCCACATTTTGCTGATTTCTATTTCAAGATCTTTATACTTGCTCAGCTTTTGGTAGATCTTGACAGACATGTTTATGTCGATTGGAACAGTTATATCAATGAGGAGGCATGTTCTTTGTTTGAAGTCTTTCAATATGATGTCTAGCCTATTTGCATATATCTTTCCGTCAGTTTGAACGGTGAAGTTCCAGAGGAATGAGATGTGATCATTTTCAAGCACTGGAGGTGGTTCGTGTTCCCACCAGTTTTTATCATGGGGCAAGTCCAGGTTTTTGCAAATTACCCAGTGAATATATTGTGCAGCTCTATCATGCCTGTTGAGATACTCTGTAGGCGCAAGAAGACTGCACATACACATGAATATAATTTGTAGAACTTTATACATGCTGAATTTCGGTTGAGCGTACTGCATCTAGTTCTAGAAATTGTGTTTTGTAAACGACAGACTATGCTGATGATCTTGCAGATGTTTGCGTATCCATATACGTAAATATTAACATAGGTAATCGTGTTTTATTTCGTATATTTTCATTTGTCTTGCTTATTTTTACATTTTTTTTTTTTGCTGGGTTTTTTTCTTGAGAACATATTCTTCGTTGAAAACGGCGATTTTGACGTCTATATCTAGCATATAGGCTGTCCATTTTTAGTGGCCAGTCCTCTTAATTTTGTATATATATATATGTATATATATTCAGAAGCTTTCCCTTACTTCTGGTTTTCAATTTATTTTTCCCTATAAGTATATATATATATACATTATTTCGGTTGTAAATTACGAATTAGCCACCTTTAATATATATATACAGAGAGAGGAGAGAGAGGGCTGTAATGCAGGCAAACACAATTAGACTTGATTCACAACATACACAAAACACATTATGCATACATGTATATGTATATATGCAATGTATATATATATATATATATATATATATATATATATATATGTACATATATACATATATATATATATATATGTGTGTTTGTGTGTACATATCTACATATATATATATACATGCTATTATTATCTATATATATATATATAGATATATATATATATATATATATATATATTATATAGTTAATCCAAACATGAAAACACAAAGAGAAAACACAACAACGCGAGGACGTGAACAAATATAGTATTATTGGACGTTCAGGAAGGAAGGGAAGAAGGAGAGATTACGTTTCGAGCGGCGCTCTTCGTCAGAACATAGGAAAAGGAAAGATCCAGAGAAGGGAAGACGGAGGAAAAAATCGCCTAACGTACATATATATATATATATATATATAATATATAATATATATATATGATATATATATATATATATATATATATATATACTATGCATGTATATAAACATTCATAAACATTTATATGTATGCTTGTATGCATTTATGTATTTATGTATTTTCGCGGCAATGATATGTGATATTTTAATGTGTTGACATCATTTAGGACTTAGTGACTGTCACATCAAAGGAATACTTTTACCAATGGCTGCAATATTTCTGATACCGTCTCCAATTGTCGTGAAATCATTCTTCCTGGGTGTTTATGAGGTAAAAATGTCAATGGAATTTCATTTATCTTAAACCCGGATAAAGTGTTATTCTGCTTCTGTTTTAGTACTTTTTTACGAGTTTATTTCTGTCTAACAACGTTAATTAAGACGACTGACACCGTTTAATTGCAATTTTCTTTTATTTTTAAATTTTTGTTTTCTATTTTTTCCTCTGTGTTTAGCCTTACAGCTGTTCTGATGTCAGTCCCAAGCCCGGATGTAGAAGCAGGAGGTTTATGCGTCAGATAAGCAACCGGGCTTTGTAAAAATATCGAGAATCCCTAAAGAAACGGCAGGAAAATTCCACAAGAACTATCAGCACGAGGAGCAAGGGGATGGACAAATGCCTCTTATAACGGGCCCTAATGAAAGCCGAAATGATGTTAGGACCTCGAAGTGCCCAATTCCATGGGCTAACTTTTTTGTTGCATAATGCGCTGAACGCTTAGGAGGGCCTACAGTTAAATCTTGAGCCCTAGGACAAATTAAGGCTTTTAGCCGGGTTTTATAGCGTGTACGTGACCGAGATTATAATATTCCCCTCGAATAGAATCCCCAATCGTGTGCAGGGTTTCCATTCAGAATCGAGTGAGTGGGGACAACGGGAAAAGCCAAAGAATGCAACATCCACTAGGTCTGGGTATCGAAAACCAAACTTTAATGATTACGTGTGCAGGCACCCTAACAACCGCTTGGCTAAGTGCCTTTCACTTCAATTCATTTTGGTGCCATGGTTTTTTCAAATCGACTTTGTAGGAGTTTTTTTCTTTATTTTGTTTTCTTTTAGTGGAGGAATCTGCCGTTCCACCCTTCGCTGCGGTTAATTGAAGATCATCACAGAATCAGCACCAAACTATATCACTTACGACAAACTGTTTAACTCAGATGCTAGATGCAAAAAGACATTGCAAAATGATTCAATAAGAAGAATATTTTACAATACATACAGCAGGATACAGACAGAATTTGCATATTGCGGAGCCTTTTTTTCCCTTTCCCCAGTTGATCCAACGTACATATCACAGAACCCTTTCTTAATTGATCCAGCATACATATCACAAGGCCTTTCACTAATTGATCCACCTGGTGCCAGGCGATCTGGTCAATTACTTGACTTTATCTTTAGTTGCTTCCTGACCACTTTTCCCCCTCTTTCTGTAGAACTCCAACTCACTCAGCGCTTCTAAGTCTGTTTACACACATATATATATATATATATATAATATATATATATATATTA
>NW_021826260.1:22500-32500 GCF_006345805.1 Octopus sinensis | reverse complement strand
TTATAAGTTTCCTAAATATATGTGTAAGATACGTCATGCTTTAATAATACCAATGGACCAATGATAAAAGTTACTACATTTAGGTCAGGGAGTGGTACATGAAGGTTTGGTATGTAACTTAATGCATGAGGTGACACAAATATTTTCCTAAGAAAATCACAGTTTGTTTATTACTCTTTTACTTGTTTCAGTCATGTGGCTGTGGCCATGCTGGAGCACCGCCTTTATAGTCGCACAAATCGACCCCAGAGATTATTCTTTGTAAGCCTAGTACTTGTTCTATCGATCTCTTTTGCCGAACCGCTAAGTTGCGGGGGACGTAAACACACCAGTATCGGTTGTCAAGCGATGCTGCGGGGACAAGCAGACATACAAACATATACACACGCATATACATGTATATAAACATATACGACGGGCTTCTCCCAGTTTCCATCTACCAAATCCACTCACAAGGCTTTGGTCGGCCCGATGCTATAGTAGAAGACACTTGCCCAAGGTGCCACGCAGTGGGACTGAATCCGGGACCATGTGGTTGGTAAGCAAGCTACTTAACACACAGCCACTCCTTTATTTCTCTACTACCCACAATGGGTTAAACATAGAGGAGACAAACAAGGACAGACAAACGGATTAAGTCGATTACATCGACCCCAGTGCGTAACTGGTATTTAATTTATCGACCCCGAAAGGATGAAAGGCAAAGTCGACCTCGGCGGAATTTGAACTCAGAATGTAACGACAGACGAAATACCTATTTCTTTACTCCCACAAGGGGCTAAACACAGAGGAAACAAACAAGGACAGACAGACGGATTAAGTTGATTATATCGACCCCAGTCAGTAACTGGTACTTATTTAATAGACCCCGAAAGGATGAAAGCAAAGTCGAATTTGAACGCAGAACGTATCGGCTGACGAAATACCGCTAAGCATTTCGCCCGGCGTGCTAACGTGTCTGCCAGCTCGCCGCCTTACCACGGTTTATTCCTGGAAGCTTTTTAGTCCCATGCGTATAGCTGTCGCAGAAATACGACTGCATATGTACACACACACACACACACACACACACACACACACACACACACACACACAGAGTGTCAACAAATGAAACCGTGATAACCTCAATATAGAAATCACTTAGGACCGCACAAATGATTCGGACTTACACACGGCTATCATCAGCAGGGTAAAGAATGGCTATGACGAGAATACAAGGGAGCAAGATATGGAGAGAAGCATCCAAATAAACACTTAAATATCTGGTTCTAATATATATATACTTGTTTCAGTCATTTTGACTGCGGCCATGCTGGTGCACCGCCTTTAATCGAGCAACTCGACCCCAGGACTTATTCTTTGTAAGCCCAGTACTTATTCTATCCGTCTCTTTTGCCGAACCGCTAAGTAACGGGGACGTAAACACACCAGCATCGGTTGTGAAGCAATACTAGGGGGACATACACAGACACACATATATATATATATATACATATATACGACGGGCTTCTTTCAGTTTCCGTCTACCAAATCCTCTCACGAGGCATTGGTCGGCCCGAGGCTATAGCAGAAGACACTTGCCCAAGATGCCACACAGTGGGACTGAACCCGGAACCATGTGGTTGGTAAACAAGCTACTTACCACACAGCCACTCCTGCGCCTATATATAATATATATATATATATAATATATATATATATATATATGTTTATCCCATAGTGGGTTACACCCATAACCCCTAACTTACTTTGTACTAGTTATACACACATACACACACACACCACACACACACACACACACACACACACCACACACATATATATATATATATATATATATATATATATATATATATAGATATATATATATTTATATATATACATATATATATATATATAGTTAATCCAAACAAGAAAGCACAAAAAAGCACAACAACACGAGGACGTGGAACAAATATGGTAATATTGGACGCTCAGGAAAGAAGGAAAGATCCAAAGAAGGGAAGACAGCGGAAAATAAATCGTCAACGGTACACACGAGGTCACATTTTTCATATATATATCTCTATATATAAACGGCAGTTTGTCTGTGCGTGCTTCTGTGTGTCTGTTTTCTCGTACCCTCACCCTGACCACGGCTTTCAACCGATTCTGATGAAACTTGACACACACATAGCCCAATGTCATAATTCAAAACTAACGCAGCGAAAATTTTGAAAAGTTCCCCCAGTTCTGAAAATAATTGATAAATTCGACATGGGGTCGAGAATCATAAACACGAACCACAGACTGTCTAGGGGACGCAACTCGAGAATCTAAGCTTTTTTTATGCAACGCATTATCTATGGTAGTTTTCACAACTTGCAATCGATTTTCACCAAACTCATGGTGAAGCTTAATGTTACCCTAAGAAACTCAATTCTGACGTTAGTTTTCCATGCAATACCTTACCATCAGAAACAATCGATAAAATCATGCCATTTTGGAAATCGCGTTCAAATTCAAGATGACATATTTCGACAATATCTTTCACAAATTGGCAGGAATCTTTTTTTTTTTTCACAAACGAGCACATGTCTGCTCCAAGGAGCTATATAGCCCTTTTTATTCAATAGGATACATTATTGGAAAAAATCGGTTAATTTAATCATATGTGGCACACATAGCAAACAAATTTGTGTATTAACACAAACCAGACTGTCTAGGGACGCAACTTGACCTTTTTAGCTATCGATAATTCGATCCAACCAATTCCTACCAGGAAGAAATTACATCGAGACTTTACCCCCAACACCGCCACTTCTGCTAATAGCTGCTGCAGCCGCAAGTTATTCAAATACTTTTTTTGTTTAAACTTTCTTTATAACTACCACACCACCCAAACGTTTTACCTTCAATTTTTGACGTACCCTAACGGTCCTCGGACGCTACTTTCAAACTCTTGGTTTATTATAAACCACTTTTGTCGTGTGCATCAAAAAACTTTTCCTTTCGTTTGTTCAGTTTGATCACTTTTGACTTTTTTCGTTGTTGCACTCACATTGCTGCCAGCTTTTTGGCCGTTTTTGTACATTTTTATACATTTTCGGATACTTACCCCACGAGCTCCTTTTTATTACACCTTTACCAAACACACATTGCTATCCACCAAAATACTTACCCCACGTGTTCCTTTTATTACACCTTTGCCAAAACACATTGCTATCCACCAAATGCCACCCAAGAAGAGAAGGACCCTCCTCAGCCCTCGGACGGCCAAGGCATCGGCTGCTAGGGCTAGAAGGGCACGCGAGACCCACGAGGAAACCGCCTTGCGCCTCTCGCAAACATCTTCCCGTTATGCCGCTGCTCAGGCATCTGAACTACTAGCGACCGTTCTACCCGACTTGCAAGGGTCGCAGCGTACAGATCTTCCCTCCGCTCGAGGTTGACGAAAGAGCAACAGTCCAGCCAAAATGCGGCTTCTTACTGGCTTCATCCGCAGAGCTCGCGAGAACCCCGAACAAAGGGCCATTCGGAATGCGGCTAACGCCACTAGCACCGCCAGGACACGATCTGTCGAAACCTCACAGCAGAGGAGACTCGCCAAGATGCTGACGCCGCAAACAAAGCCATGGCCAAAGCTGCCGAAACACCTCAACAGAGGAGAGCTCGCCAAGCTGCTAACGCCGCAAACACAGCCAGGCTCGATCTGCCGAAACTCCACACCAACGGACTATTCGGACATCCAGACATGCCATTAACACTGCTTCTGCTAGGGCTTCAGAGGGTGTGGGCTGAGGCGAGAGCTGAAAGGCTTTCAAGGGATGCCACTGCTACCGCTGTCGCACGTGCATCTGAATCTGCTGAGAGCACGGTGCACTCGACTTGAGACTATCAACAACTCGGGATATCATTCGTGGTGTACGTACCCCTGCCCCCGCTTTCTGGTTGTCACTGGCATTCAACTACGACGCCACAATTAACTTCTCCTTGCGTGACGACATCAAGATAGGGTCAATGACCAATTGTATGCCAGTTTTGCAAAGCCAAGAAATGGCCCGGAGAGCCACCTGGTTTTGTGCTGCTCTGTGGCAAAGTGACCTGTCACTCCTACGGGAACCACCTCAAACCACTGAAGGATCTCGCGGCGGTTTTAACCCCCGATTCGTCACAATTCCTTGAAATAATTCGAAAGTACAACTGCTCATTCCAAATGACCTCTTTCGGGGCCAAAATTCCTCCCAGAGAAGGCTGGATGCCCTACTTTCAAAGTGCAGGGACAGGTCTACCATCTTATTGGGTCACTTCTGCCAGACGAGATTCAGCAGTCTTCTTTCCTCCAAATATACTTCATTGCCGACTACAACCACCAGGTTGATGCACGCCTTGGAATAATACCGGGTACACAGCTATGTTCCCCGCAAAGACATTCTTCTCCGTCTCCAAACCATGCTTCATGATATCAACAGCTACGTCTGCAGCTTCAGATATGCCTTGGACAGTGCTCCATCTCCAAACTTCACCGTTGTCATTGATGCTGATAAACGACCCCACGGGAGACACGAACGCCGTTTCAAACGCACCGGCGTGCAACGAATTGCCGCAGTCATACACGGAGAGCAACACTACAGCCGTGACATAATCATCTCCTCCCGTGGTAACAACCTACACAGGATCAGCGAGACTCAAGATCTTATGACGCGCTTCAGTATCCATTGCTTTTCCCTTATGGGAAGACGGCTACCACTTCGGAATTCCTTTACGGCAGCCCTCCAATCAAACTACTGCGGCATCAAAGACGGTTTCCTGCAGGGCGTTCTACTCATACCGGTTCATGGTCAGGGAGGGTGAGTTCAGCTTATTGCCCCGTTGTCGTCAGCTATTCAACCAGTTCGCCGTCGACATGGCCGCAAAAATGGAATCGGAAAGGCTGCTATACATTAAACTTAATCAGACCAAACTTCGCTCCGACTCCTACATTCATCTCCGTGACGGTTTGCAACAAGAAATGACCCTCGCAACATCGGCAAGCCATGCATTCTACCCTCCACCTTCACGGGAGGACCGCGATATATGCGTGAAAGGACCCAAGACGCCTTGACCTACGTGCGCATTTACGGCCGGCCGGACCTCTTTATCACCTACACGTGCAATCCCAGCTGCGACGAAATCACTCGCGAACTCCTCCCGGGTCAATCTCACACCCATCGACACGACATCGTTGCTAGGGTTTTCGTCTGAATTTGGGCAAAATGAAGGATTTGATAGTTAAGGGTCAGATTTTCGGGCATGTCAGGTGCCACATGTTTTCGGTCGAGTGGCAAAAGAGGGGCTTGCCACATGCTCACATCTTAATTTGGCTCACTCATAAAATCGAGACTAATGACATTGACAAATTCATTTCCGCCGAGATTCCTGACCCCGATGAGGACCCGGACTCTACGAAATTGTCCGCACTACCATGGTACACGGGCCCTGTGGACCAAATTACGCCAACACACCATGCTACCAAAAACGGATTAGCCTGCTCAAAGGGATTCCCTAAACGGTTCACTTTGGAGACTCAAACAGGCGGCGATGGGTATCCGCTGTACAAACGAAGGAGTCCAGCCAATGGAGGCCGCACGATTACGGTTGGGCGATCAAGTGGACAACAGCTACATTGTCCCCTACTGTCCTCTCCTGTCGAAGATATTCAAAGCCCACGTCAACGTTGAGTTCTGCAGCTCCATCAGGTCAATACAATGTCTGCAAATATATCAACAAAGGCAGCGATGCTGCCATGTTCAGCATCCAGAGGACCACCAGTCGCGACGAAGTGTCCAACTACTTGGCTGGCCGGTACCTCAGCAGCAACGAAGCGTTTTGGCGCATTTACGGCTTCCCGCTTCCATCAGAGACGCCCGGCTGTGGTGCAGCTTGCTGTACACTTGGAAAATGGACAGCGGATTTACTTCACAGAGCAAAGTGCTGTGCAGATAGCCACCAGCCCTAAAGACACAACGTTGACTGGTTTCTTCAAATTATGCAACGTGATGACTTCGCTCGAACGCTTTTGTACCCACAGGTCCATCGTACTTCGTGTGGTCTAAAACACCTGGGTTCGACGGAAATCCGGCAAAAACGTCGAAAGCTTCCCAGGCGTCAAGTTTGACTCCTGCCTGGGTCGAGTTTACAACATCCCGCCAAACCAGCAAGAATGATTCTACCTCCGTCTCCTTCTACATGAGGTCACTGGTCCAACAGGTTTCGCCAATATACGTACCGTCAATGGGGTTCTGTGCGACACCTTCAGGGAAGCATATATGAGACTTGGCCTTCTAGAGGATGACTCCCAGTGGGACGCCACGATGGCAGAGGGTGCTTTACTGCAAACGCATTCGGCCCTACATCTTTTCGCAATCCTTCTTCAAAATGTCAGCTTAGTGATCCACTAAGTCTCTGGAATGAATACAGGGATGACATGTCGCACGACTTCTTACGTACGGCTCAGCAACACTGCCCTTCCGCCGAGATCACGTTCACCAACTTCATTTACAATTTTGCGCTCATTCAACTCGAAGACGCTGTCGTCGATATGGGTGGGTCTGCTTTAACAGAGTACGGCCTTCCACCACCCACACGTGAACACGCCAATGTTATGTCTGCTGAATTGTTACGCGAAACTTCCTACTGCATTGAGGAACTTGCACCAGTACGTCCAAGATAATGAACCACGGCTGCTTCCAGACCAGCGCATAGCCTACAACACCATCGTAGACTCTGTCAGACAGCAACGTGGGGATTTTTTCTTCCTTGATGCACCCGGCGGCACTGGCAAAACCTTCGTCACTAAACTAATTCTGGCAGAGGTCAGACGCAACACGGACATTGCCCTGGCTGTAGCTTCCTCTGGTATCGCGCCGCGTTGCTTCCGGGTGGCAGAACCACCCACTCTGCCTTCAGACTCCCGCTCGATCTGGCAAAGTCCGAGTCACCTATCTGCAACATCGCCAAGAACTCAGAACAGGCCGACATTCTGCGCAGATGCAAACTCATCGTATGGGACGAGTGCACTATGCACACAAAGGCGCCCTTGAGGCACTGGACAGGTCCCTGCAAGACATCAGAGACTCTACGGCCCCCATGGGAGGATTAACTTTACTTCTTTCAGAGGAGACTTCAGGCAGACTCTACCTTTTATTCCAAAGTAACCCGTGCCGATGCCGTGCGCGCGTGCCTTAAGTCGTCAGCTCTTTGGGCACATGTGCGGCCCTTGCACCTCCAAACTAACATGCGCGCGCAGTTAATTGGTGACAGCGGATCCGCTGCATTCTCCAGGGACCTCTTATCGCTCGGTGAAATAGGATGCTGTCTGATGCGGATGGCTACGTTCAATTGGACTCACTTTGCACCATTGTCGACACCCCTGCTAGCCTCCGGGACGCTGTCTTCCACGACCTACAAAACAATTTACGCGACCTAAAATGGCTGGCAGGCAGAGCTATTCTCGCACCCAAAAATACAACCGTCAACTCCATCAATATCCAGCTACTTGAAGCTCTTCCTGGTGATGTCCACGTCTACAAATCTATAGATAGGACAGCAGACCCCGCCCAGCTTGCCGATTTCCTGTTGAATTCCTGAATTCACTTGAACCGCCAGGCCTGCCACCACACATCCTGAAGTTAAAGTCGGTGCGCCCATTATGCTCATCAGGAATTTGGTTCCACCTAAACAGTGCAACGGCACCACGTTTGGTGTGAAACATTTGGCACCACATTTATAACGGCCACAATACTTACCGGTTGTGGGAAGGGAGAGACGTCTTTTATTCCACGGATGCACCTTCAACCGTCGGGCGCTGACCTACCAATCCACTTCAGGCGTTCTCAGTTTCCTGTTAAACTCTGCTTCGCAATGTCCATCAATAAATCCCAAGGCCAAACGCTAGAAGTCGCTGGGTTACATTTGGCGAACAGTGCTTCGCCCACGGTCAACTCTACGTGGGCTGTTCACGCGTTGGGAGGCGCAATGATGTTTTCATGTTTTCGCCCAACGGACAGCTAGGAACATCGTATATACAGAAGTATTCCAGTGAAGACAAGACATTGCAACGTCCACATGCACCTTCGTTCCCTGGAGGGAAAGGACTACATTGGGATTAGTCGTTGCCTACTAGGGGCTCTTACATACCCGGGCAACGCCGGGCTATGCTGCTAGTATATATATATATATATATATATATATATATATATATATAATATATATATATATATATATATATATGTATGTATATATATATACATACATATATATCTTTTTTTCCCTCTATATATATTTATTTTATTTTTAGTATAATTTTATCTTATTTTTAATATATATTTTCTTCATTTTTAGTATATATTTTTTAAATTTTTTATTCGGAAGTCCTGCGGCGATGGGAAGGTGGTGAAGCATGCAGACCTGACGGGTTGGAAGCATGTAGTCAGCGACCTGCACGTAGGCGGCCCATGCTAGATATGAAGTCGTCTCCTTGTCGCCCAAGACAGCGGTAGGATTCAGTTGCTGCATGGGTGTCTGAGCAGCTCCATTTGGAGAGGGCACTGCTCACCCGGAGACCGGGGAGGTTCTAGAAAGGGTGAACCAAAAATTGCCTGTCTTTCCATATCTGGTCAGTTTAGCGCGACTGACGGATGACCACCCTGCGCTCGAAAAACAAAGAGTCTTTCATCTATAAAATCTGGACGGAACTTAAACATTTCATGTTGGAATGTACACACTCTGTTGGACAACAAGAGTGATTGCAGGCCTGAAAGACGTACTGCACTTGTTGCTTGTGAGCTGAACCGTTATAAAATTGATATAGCTGCACTCTCAGAGACCCGTACAGAAGGTGATGGTCAGCTTGAGGAAGTAGGAGGTGGATACACCTTTTTTTGGAAAGGAAGGCAGAAGGAGGAGCGCAGAGAGGCTGGTGTTGGTTTTGCAGTCCGATCTGATATCCTTAAGAAGTTGGAAGAGCTCCCTGTTCCTATAACTGAACGTATAATGACGCTACGGTTGCACTTGAAAGGTAAGCGGTTTGCTACTCTAATAAGTGCCTATGCACCTACTTTGACTAGCTGTGATGAAGATAAAACAATCTTTTATACCCTGCTGAGAGTCATACTTAGAAAAATCCCCAATTCTGATAAAGTCATTCTACTGGGGCTTTTAATGCCAGGGTTTGAACAGACTGGCAAACATGGAACTCTCTAGGACGTTTTGGAGTAGGGAAAATGAATAGCAATGGTCTCATGCTACTGGAGCTTTGCGAAGAACATGAACTTTACATTTTATGCGCAAAGGTGATCACACAACAACATGGATGCATCCAAGGTCCAAAGTTTGGCACTTGCTGGATTATGTCATCATCCGCAAGCGCGACATTTATGACATTTGTAATGTCAAGTCCTTGCATGGATCAGAATGCTGGTGAGACCACAGTCTGGTGCGAGCAAAGTTCCGAATGGTGATTAGGGCGAAAGAGAGAAGAGGACCAGTCAGCATTCCCCGCCGTCTAAATGTCCACAAGGTATATGATGTTGTGGTTAGGAAAGAGCTTCAGACTCGCTTGTCCAGCATTGAAACTGCTGCAGCATGGGAAGATCTTCGAGACCAGGTTGTTCAATGTGCAGCCGAGACACTGGGGTATGGTACTGCCAGACACAGAGACTGGTTTGATGAGAGTGATGCTGAAATTCAGCGACTATTAGTGGTAAAGCGCCATGCCCACAGTGTGTTGCTGCACAGAGAACTGTCTAGCACTTGCCCACTATAACAGTGTAAAATCACTATTGCAGCGATCTCTCAGGAAGATGCAGAACACTTGGTGAGAGGATCTTGCTCGTGATGTGCAGGCTGCTGCTGATGCAAATGACAGCAAGAAGCTTTACCATCTTATGAAGCGAGCTTATGGACCTAAGAGCTCCACATCAGCTCCTTTGCTTTCCAAGGAGTCTTCCACCCTGTTTACTAAATCAACAGAAATCACAGG
>NW_021826260.1:5000-17500 GCF_006345805.1 Octopus sinensis | reverse complement strand
ATATATATTATATATATATATATATTATAGTATATATATATATACATAAGTATATATATATATGTATGCGTATATACGTATATATATGTATATATGCGTATATATGTATATATATGTGTATATATATGTATATATATATACGTATATATATAATATATATAAATTATATCTATCTGTATGTATATATATATGCATATGTTTATATATGTATATATATATGTATGAATATGTTTATATATGTATATGGATATATATGTATATGTATATATATATAATGTATATATATATATATATATATATATATATATATATATATATATGAAATATTATTATATATGTATATATGTATAGGTATATGTATATATGTATATATATATTGTATATATATATATATATATAAATATGTATATTTATATATATATATGTATGTATATGTATATATCTATATGTATTGTATATATCTATATGTATATATGTATATGCATATATCCATATGTATATGTATATATATGTGTATATCTATGCGTATATGTATACATATGTATACCTATATATATGTGTGTGTGTATATATATATATATATATATATATATATATATACATAAAATATTAGTTATCGCCATACTAATATGGCATTCTTATAAAAATAAGAAAAAAGCTGACCGCTTATTAGCTCCATGAGGCCATCGCCTTAAGTTAGCTATTTGATACACAAACTGTATCCATATAACCTTTGAACAAGGGAGGTCAGTCGCTCCACACTACTTGGCCGGCAGCTACAGACGCGTTTCGGGGTATTGCCCCTTTTCAATGCAGCGTAGCCAAACCAGTAGGTGTCGCTTCCGACAATCTCTGTTCAAAGGTTTTATTTACCTAGCTTCGGTGGAATACATCCACTTGTTTTCAATAATAGAAATATTAAAATTACTAAGTCTCTCTAAAAGAGAACAACGGCAGCGTTCCCGGAAAATATTAGTTATCGCCATACAATATGGCATTCTTATAAAATAAGAAAAAAGCTGACCGCTTATTAGCTCCATGAGGCCATCGCCTTAAGTTAGCTATTTGATACACAACTGTATCCATATAACCTTTGAACAAGGGAGGTCAGTCGCCCACACTACTTGGCCGGCAGCTACAGACGCGTTTCGGGGTATTGCCCCTTTTCAATGCAGCGTAGCCAAACCAGTAGGTGTCGCTTCCGACAATCTCTTTCAAAGTTTTATTTACCTAGCTTCGGTGGAATACATCCACTTGTTTTCAATAATAGAAATATTAAAATTACTAAGTCTCTCTAAAAGAGAACAACGGCAGCGTTCCCGGAAAATATTAGTTATCGCCATACTAATATGCATTCTTATAAAAATAAGAAAAAAGCTGACCGCTTTTAGCTCCATGAGGCCATCGCCTTAAGTTAGCTATTTGATACACAAACTGTATCCATATAACCTTTGAACAAGGGAGGTCAGTCGCTCCACACTACTTGGCCGGCAGCTACAGACGCGTTTCGGGGTATTGCCCCTTTTCAATGCAGCGTAGCCAAACGACTGTATTAAACGGGTGAAGGTAAAGAAATATTTTTACCGTAAATTTATAATACAAATAAGAAAATGGAGAAACAATTTAGTTTGTTCATCAACTTTCGGATATTAGAATGTTGAATTATTTATTCATTTAACAAAATGAGAACCTTAATAGCATACATATATATCTTACAATTCAATACATATAAGATAAGAATACAAATTATAAAAATCATAATATAAATTATTGCAATCATTAAAATCACTTCTTACAGCTGTTTCAGCCTATGGTTAAAAGTCATTAAAATTTTTATTGCTTACAGTTGTCAATATATTGAGGTTGTAGGCATTTAAAAATAGGGTACTTATATATATAACCAAAGGCCTCGTCAGAGGTTATAAGGAACTTTAAAAATATTTATATTAATACACGAAACATGATACACGTATTATTTGATATATATAAAAAATATGAACAAATATCCATATAGACATATACAGATACATATATGCACATATACATGCATAAGCAGATTGTATATACTCTTACATGTGTAAAAATACATAAATAAACACAATTAAACAGTAGGTACAAGTAAATATACCATTCATCATATACATATACATATACTGGAACATATAAACACGTCTATGCTTATGGCTACATAAATAATAATCAATTCTTCTTCTTCTTCTTCTTCTTCTTCTTCTTCTTCTTATTATTATTATTATTATTATTATTATTATTATTATTATTATTATTATTATTATTATTATTATTATCTTATTAGTTTTATCAATGATAACAATATTATTAGATTTAGTGTAATCTTCACTTGACAATACATATTATAATATTAATAGATTCCAATATATAAAATATTACGATACAAGATAAACATCCACAATCCATACAAATAAATATATATATACATACATATATGTATACAAATATACATGCATATAAACATATAAAAAACATACATTTAGACTATGGTTTTCAGTATATAGTTCTTCTTAATACAAACAAATTCAAGCGTAATATCCGTATGAGGATTTTTTCTTTTCGTCAAAGTTGAAGTTAAAATTATACTTATATTTGTATTCTAATCTATCGAATTAATATAGTATATATATATATATATACTGTACATATATAACACATACAAATATACGTATATATATACTTATTAATCCGAGGGGTGGCAATGTGAGCAGCAATTAAAGGAACATTACAAAATCCACAGAAAGATCAAACGCTTACATATATTCATATATTCATTTATATCTACAGAACAGATATAAAGTCCGACGTTTAAAAATATAATAATATATAAATATATAAACATCATATAAAATGTATGAATATATAAGGATCAGTGTTGCATATATAACACATTGAATTTACGCTTAAAATCATAAAACATTTGGTAAAAATTTGTTAAATTAAAAATTTGGGGTAATATAACATAGAATGACATGTTAAAATTCCAGAGAAAATACAGAAAAGATAAATTTACAAAATTACAAAAATACAAAAATGTTCATCAGAGAGAGAGAGAGAGAGAGAGAGAGAGAGAGAGAGCAATAAGAAAATGGAGGGGATCAATAAGTGGTATTCATCAACTTTTAGACATTATATTATGTCAATTTATTTATTTATTTATTTATTAATTAAAATGACAATTAAAACAAATTAACATATTATGCTTTACATATATATGATGCAATAAAAAAACATTTGGGTTTTAATAATTGGGTATTCTACCAGCAGTATATTGGATAGATATTATCGCTTAGTTGGTTGGATTCACAACCTCTTTCTTGGATATATATATATATATATGTATTATATATTATATATATATATATATATATGTATAGGATAAATTGTTAAAAACGTAAGTGCATTAGTGCTGAGTGGGTGCGAGTACTGAACAAATGTCCATGTAGCAGTCAAACAACTTTGAAATAACAGCCAACTGTATTAAGAAGTGAAAGATCATATAAAGTTATATAGTCCTAGTACAAATAAAGACAGACGAAATACCTATTTCTTTACTACCCACAAGAGGCTAAACACAGAGAGAGGACAAACAAGGACAGACAAGCGGATTAAGTCGATTATATCGACCCCAGTGCGTAACTGATACTTAATTTATCGACCCCGAAAGGATGAAAGGCAAAGTTGACCTTGGCGGAATTTGAACTCAGGACGTAACGGCAGACGAAATATGGCTGCGCATTTCGCCCGGCGCGCTAACGTTTCTGCCAGCTCAACGCCTTAGTACGTTAAAAATTGTTTTTTCACACTAGGCACAAGGCTTGGAATTTTTGGGGGAATAGGCCAGTTGATTTGATCGACCCCAGTACGCAACTGGTACTTATTTTATCGACCTCGAAAAGATGAAAGGCAAAGTCGACCTCGGCGAAATTTGAACTCAGAACGTAAAGAGTACATAAAAAAATATTACAATGAAACAAAGTAAGTTCTCACAACAGAATATGTGTGTATTGTGTGTGTGTGTGTGTGTGTGTGTGTGTGTGTGTGTGTGTGTGTGGTGTGTGTGTGTGTATGTTTGCATGTGTGGATAAGGTCAGGAGGAAAGAGGAGAGGACATAAAAAAAGGAAGATTTCACTTGTAAAAGTATAATTCTTTTGTCAACATGCTTGCTATGCAAGGAACTTGTTTCATTTCATTAATCTCTGAATGTCTAGTCTTAGACTCATATTCATAGGCAACCCTACGATTTACTGAAATCATTAATTGTTGCAGTTCAAGTCGGTCTCCGTCTTTTTCCAAAATGTGAGCCAACGATTGAATAAACCACGATCCATTAGTGGAATTTCTCCAGGCGTAAAATCCAGGGACAGTGGAATAAGCTAGAAGAACGTCTGCCCAAAGTGGTACTTTGTGAGATGTGACATTTTGATATTTCTCTCTTACAAAAGCATCGGCATCGTGCATAACTGCACCTCTGTCCAGTTTTGTTCCCCGACAAGCTTGTACGAAGAATAGTTTTGGCTTACCTATTAAGCTTGGGCATCTATTAGGAAGCAACTTCTCTACTAAATCGTTAAGATTTACTTTGCCATCAGTGCCATAAATCTGGTTATCATCTTCACCGTGTGTCAATATAACACAAAGGAAGCAGTTATACTTCGCATGCTCCATCGTGGATATATCCGTAAAGATTCGCGTCATCTCTTTCACTGATAAATTCCTGCGGTTGATCACCTTAAAATGCAATGACTTCAATATCATTTTAATTGCTGATGCGTCTTCATCGGATCCTTGTCGTTCAGGCATTCCTGTCGATTCATCAAAGTTCACGTTATTTATTATTAAAGCCAGATTCTCTTTTTTGTGATCCATGTCATATCTGGTATTTACAGATTCGCTACATTCCTCAACAGACACCATTTCAACATCTTTAGGTTGTGAATTGGGATCCTTCTCATTAAAAAAAATACCTTCAACACGTTGTGCATCTGTGTAGTCCATGATTGATCTGAATGTGTTTGAAGGTGTGGAAATATATCAGGGGAACAACAAACGGTGGATTGTTCTGAAAATTGGACTTAAAATTTCACTGCAGTTAAGGAACGGAAAAAGACGATAAATTAGCGCTGTTTTTGTCGTTGTTCAGCACAGAAATAGCAGTCAAATTGTATTCTTTATAAATATCAAGATGGTGTGAATAACACAAGCGAATATTCAATAGACAGTAGTAAATATAGGTTAGTACATTACAAAGTAAAATATCCACATCTGTTAAACTTACACCTTAAACGTTGATAAAATGTCCAGACATAACTTGATAATAAAATAGACAATCCACCGAAAGAGAATTTCACTGAATTTTTAAGTGATACAACAGTCGTAACCCAACACAAGACTACTTCTTCGTTTTTATTTGTTTGCGCTTTCTGAATGTATATCTAAGATATGTCATGCCTTAGTAATTACTGGTTAGCAACGAACCAATGATAAAGGTTTCTATATTTAGGTCATTGAGTGGGATCAGCAAGTTTTCTATGCAATATAATGCACCCAATAATACATATTTTTCTGAGAAAACGAAAGTTTTTTTTTTATTGGAAGTTTTATAGCCCGATGCGTATAGGTGTCGTAACTATACATCTACACATGTACACACACACAAACGCATACACACACACACACACACACACACAACACACACACACACACACACACACACACACACACACACACAGATAGAGAGTCAACAAGTGAGACCATGATAATCGCAATATCGAAAACTCTTAGAAGCGCTCAAATGATTCGGGCTTACACCCTGATATCTTGATCGGGAACCAAATCAGCAGGGTAAGGAGTGGCCATAAAGAAAACCCAAGTGAACAGACATGGAGACAAGGATACAAATAAACAGAGGAACCATCAGGTTTTAATGTACCATATACATACATGCTTACATGCATACACACACACACACACACACACACACACATACATAATAATAATAATATGAGGGAATATTATTCCAAACTTACAGGGGAAAATTCAATTTAGAAATACTAAATCAAATTTCACAAAATATAATATATATATATATCTTTATATATAAAAGTAAGGTTGTGTGTCTGTCTCCTACGATTTAGATTCCTAACTACTCCCACATTTTGCGGTGCAGTTTAACCAAAACAGGGTATCTTATAGTCGTGATTCATATCGAGCCCTTCTGGGTATTAGCGCGCGTCTACGATGAGTCTACGATTTAAAAAATAATTTCCCATCATTTATTTCCATTTTAATGTCTACGATGAGTCAACGATTTAAAAAAAAAATTACCATAATTTTTTTTCCATTTTCAATGCATTTTTTGCTATTTTTTGGCTATAACTCTCTAAAAATGCTTTATAGTTATTTTCCTTACAAACCCGAGCAACGCCGAGCGATACTGCTAGTATATATATATATGTATGTAAATTAGAAAAAAAACCCACCTTTTATCAGTTCAATAATGAAAAATTAAATTATACCATTTAGAAAAATTACATATTATAGAAAGATTAAATATAAGATAAAACATATAACGATGATCAAGTAATGTGCAAAATAATAAATAAAACGTATATATTTGTTGCATAGGTTTTATTTATTATTTTGTACTTAATTTAGTTCTAGGTAAATGTTTTATCATACCTTTAATTTTTTTCTATATGGTATGATTTAAGTATATCATTGTTGAATTGCTACATGGTGGTTCTTCTCTAATTTATATACATGTATTATATATTGTGAAATTTGATTCAGTATTACTAAATTGAATTTTTCCCTGTAATTTTGGAATCATTTTCCCTAATATCATATGTATGTATGTATGTATGTATGTATAGCTACGCAGACGATACGAAAGTCTCGCAGAAGATACAGAACGCCCAGAGATGTTGCATACCTGTAGCAAGAGTTGGACTCAGTTAACAGATGGGCTGAGGACAATACTATGCGGCTTAATACTGAACAATTCCAAGCCCTGCGCTACCCGCATCCAAAACTGAATATAAAGCTTACAGGGTCCACAGGGGATTACAATCCCAGAGCCTAAATCAGTGAGGGGCCTGAGTATCGAGATGAGTGATGATACCTCTTTCCAAATGCACATTACCAGGATGGCAACAAAGTGCAGACGATTGGCTGGATGGATCCTGAGAACGTTCAGGATCAGAGAGAAGGAAATCTTGATGGTCCTCTGGAGGACAATCGTCCTCAGCCGCCTGGATTACTGCTCCAGCGAATCCTCACAAAGAAAATCGTCTCGTTGCAACAGCTCAGCTACTGGGAAAGGCTGAAAGAGCTAAGAATCTACTCCCTGGTGCAAAGGCGGGACAGGTGTGCAGTAATATACATGGAAGATCCTGAAAGGAATTGTGCCAAGTTTTGGCATTGAAAGCTACACTAATGCCAGAAGTGGTCGACACTGCACAGTGACAAAGATCCCGCAATGCTATCGCGCTTCAGGAACAGTTACTGCAACGGCCAGGGTTTCAGAGGCCCACAGCTTTTTAAAATTTTTCCAAAGAGCCCGAGGATCTACACAATGTGGATGTAGGTGTCTTCAGATCAACTGGACCTTTTCCTGTCGAGAGTCGCAGATAAACCTACCTCGCGGCAAGAGGTGCAAATGAGAGTCACGATATCAAGCCCTTATTCACCAAAAGCCACATATTATAGGGGGCTCCCAATAATAGCAGTGTAGCAAAACAAGGGTGCCCTTGCATGGCACAGCTCTAAGCTGCAACTACAAATAATATATATATATATATATATACATACAAATATATATATATACATACACACACAACACACACACACACACACATATATATATATATATATAGTGCATGAGTGACTGTGGGAAGTAGCTTACTTACCATGGTTCCGTGTTCAGTCCCACTGCATGGCATCTTGGTCAAGTGTCTTCTACTGTAGCCTCGGGCTGACCAAAACCTTGTGAGTGGAACTGGTAGACGAAAACTGAAAGAAGCTTGTCGTATATAAATATACGTGCGTGTGTGTGGGCATCTGAGTGTGTTTGTGTGCCAAGATTTGTCACCCTAATTTCGCTTGACAAACGATGCTGGTGCGTTTACGCCTCCGTAACTTAGCGTTCGGCAAAAGAGACCGTTATAATAAGTACTAGGCTTACAAAGAATAAGTCCTGGGATCGATTTGTCCGATTAAAGCTGGTGCTCCAGCATGGCCGCAGTCAATTACTGAAACAAGCAAAGGAGTAAATAGTATGTATACGTATATATATGTATATATATATATATATATGTATATATATATATATATTATGTATATATATATATATTATATATATATATATATATATATATATATATATAATATATATATAATATATATATATATATATATATATGTCTATATATTTGCATATATTAAATTTATACATATATATATATATGCATATATATATGTGTATATATATGAATATATGTATATATATGTGTAGATATGTGTATTTATATATTGATGTGTATAGGGAGAATTCACAAAAGAACCAAAGACGAAGACGGTGGTTTAGACAACAAACAGATGTATTAGTTTAACGCTCGTGAAGTGAAAAAGTCTTTAACATTTCGAGCCTACGCTCCTCCACAGAAAGGAACACAGAAAGAAACAAGGAGGGAAAATAAAGAATGTGTAGTGGCTAGCGATGTATCATGGCGAATACGTATCTGTAAATATATATATATATATATACATATGAGAAAAAATATGTTCAAGTAGAACAATTCAAACTTTTTGGAAAGTCCAAAAAGAAATAATAATAATTGATATGATGATAATAAATATTCATCATATCAAAATGATTGCCTGATAAAGCAAGCAATTAAAATATGAAATTAATAAGTAAAAACTTCGTTATAGGCATTTATAAGATAAAATCTTATATAAAACACTACAAACAATTATAAAAATGGAGAAATGTTAAAAGTTCAAATTAGAATTCAATATCCATATACGACCGTCTGAAATGGCAATACAAATATCTAAGAAAAACATTAATTATAATACTAATAATTAAAACAGTAATGTATACTGCATCAAGAAAGGAGCCCCCACTTTTCTTCAGCTTGCTTGGGCTTGAAAATAACACTACATTTCTTTTCCAGACATCTAGCGTAGACTTTTACCGAGGAGGCTATAAAAAAAGATTCTTCTAAAATTAGAACATTCCTCTCTTTTGACAAATTAAACTTAAATGTTGAAGTGAATCTAACGGTTTTTGTGTGTTTCTTAAATGGCTTATAACCACCTTCCACGCTGCAATTGTTTTCGTTCCAGCACACGATCTCAGATCAAGTCTCTCGTTATGCAAGTACATCTCCGTAATTCCTCTCTTTGTTATCGGAAATTGGGATTATCAGCCTGGATCGCGACTTCAGAGGTCCAAAAAACCAGGCATTCTCGAGTCAGCGAGAGAATACCTTCTCTATTAAAGATTTTTACATTTCGGGTCCTCTCCGGAGCCCTTATTACTTTTGAACGCTCCATCTACTTCTGTCTCTGTTGGTTAGTCTTCAATCCTACGTACTCCACGCGTCTGTCAGATTTTATTCTGACTGGATTTAGGAGATAAGCAAAACATTCTCTATACCTCCCGATAATGTTCTTCTATGTAAGCCGAGTTCTTGATAGTAGAAGTGGGAGAGGGCCTCTTGTCACGAAATCGGTGTATGGACTACCTAAGTAATCTATTGACCACATGCACCCTGCAGTCTTCCGCCGGCCCCTGCAAGCCCTACTTCCGCCCACCTCATCTGTCATCCTCTCCACCAGCATCACAAGCTCATCACGTCCCATAACACCGACTGCCAATACCACATTATGTGTAGCTATGGATTTTGCATGTATATATATGTATCGTCAGTGTATCCTATATTCAAAATAGAAGCACACGCCAAAGCATAGAACATTAATGTATTTACATGCAGTTAAATATACGTGCGGTCGTAGAGTGACCTATGGTTTCGCATCTTTAAAACGCTTAGCTCTATAGTCGACACGTCAGACTAGAATAACGTTACGTTTAGTTAATTTGCAAACAAAATAATATACACAGTTTGAGTTTTAAACAGGACGAGTTATTTCCCTTAGGCAGGTCCGGTTGGCAAATCATATGGACCTGAATGGCGAACAGGGAAACTCTGACCTTTGGTAGTTTCCGTTCCGTTTTATCTGTCCCCATTCTAATTGATGAACGGGGATTCCCATGTTAGCAGCACTTGAAATGGGGGCAAGGTCTATAGATTTCATGTCTTATATTTATATCTATATATAGATCTATATATCTATATATCTATATCTATATCTATATCTATATATCTATATCTATATATCTATATCTATATCTATATCTATCTATCTATCTATCTATCTATCTATCTATCTATCTATCTATCTATCTATCTATCTATCTATCTATCTATCTATCTATCTATCTATGTATATGTAAAAAAATACAAACTGGGACAAGAACGCAAAACATTTAGAAGACGATACAAAAAACACGGATGGGACATTCGAAGCCTTCAATCTTCAGTCAAGAACCGGATCATCCTCGCAATTTCGGCTGATTAATCTTGAGATTGCTCCGATCTGGCCAGTCCCAAAGGAAAATCTAAGCCAAGCGCATTAGATTCCTTGGAAGAAAGCCTCGAATGTATACAAAACAAGGACGGAAAAACGGACGATGTTACACGAATAAGAATACAAAAATACGTAAAAGCAATAATGATAATAATAACAAAAACAGGACGTCACAGACAGGTGTCTTTTCCACAGGATGAGTAAAGTTTGAACTGGCGTGTTAGAAATATGCCTTAGGGCAAGAAAGAGAAAAAATTGTGTCTTGCCGTGACGACTGCTGACCACGAAAGGCCAGCAATCGGTCGGTTAGTCACGTGTGAGGAGAAGAGAGAGGAAAAGAGGGACAGATGAAGAGAGAAAAAAGGGGAACAAGGAACAAAGGAGAAGAGAGAGAGAGAGAGAGAGAGAGAGAAAGAGAAAGATTAAAGTGGAGTGCAAAGTGTGAAAGGCAGAGAAATGTAGGAGAGGGGTGAAAGAGACAGTGTTATAGAGTCGTACCAAGTTTAAAGAAATATGTACTTACATATAAGACCAAAAAGGGTACGGGCGTCGCTATATGTATATGTATATGTAAAAAAATACAAACTGGGACAAGAACGCAAAACATTTAGAAGACGATACAAAAAACACGGAGGGGACATTCGAAGCCTTCAATATATATCAGAAGGTTTGGAGATGATGTACCTGTATTATATATTAGAAGAAATAAGGTACTCAGAAATCGGGATGGTTTTATATTTACAGATTTTTATTAATACGTGACATGTTTTTATAAATCATATATTAGCACTTGCATCCACTCTAGTGGATTCTTCAGATTGAATTCAATCTGCAGAATCCACTAGAGTGGATGTAAGCGCTAATATATCTATATATATAAAACTGTAGTTGTGTGAGTGTCTGTCTCCTACGATTTAGATTCCTAACTCCTCCCACATTTTGCAGTGCAGTTTAACCAAATTCGGGTATCTTATAGTCGTAATTAATATCGAGCCCGTCTGGCTATTAGCGCACGTCTACGATGAGTCTACGATTTTAAAAATAATTTAACATCATTTTTTATTCCATTTTAATGCATAATTTTTCGTGTGTCGATGGCGGCGGAGTTGGCGTCCACGCTCAAACACCTGCACCTGTGTTTGCTTCTCCCCCTTCTTCCCTCCCTCGTGAAGCTGTGGGGAAGGGAGTGTAAGGAAATCAACGTCGTAATGCGTTGTCAAGGAGACCAGCGTTCTTTTAGAACAACGACTTCATGGCTTGAAGACACCAAAACAGAAATGGCTAAGAAAGCCCGAATTGGCATCTATAAGGGAAGTAACTCTCTAAAATTGCTTATATAGTTATTTCCCTTACAAACCCGAGAAACGCCGGGCGATACTGCTAGTGATTTATAAAAACATGTGACATAATAATAAAAATCTGTAAATATAAAACCATCCCGATTTCTGAGTACCTTATTTCTTCTAATATATATTTATATATATGAAATAAATCTCCGAGCGAGGTATAAACAGTAGCTGTACGACACCGTTAACACTTTTCCGAGATCAGTGACTTTTAGTCACCGGAAAAAGGATGTATATTTGCATTGGGAGCCACTTCCGTGTGTATCGTGTCAGGTTCGAGATGGGAAGGATGGCTTCCCTTTGTAAATACTGATAGGGCACAAATAGTATGTCAATAGCCAGCTGGAGGAGATGTCCTCCTGGGGCTACAAGCTACAGTAGCATCCACCCTTAAGGGTTAGCCACATTTAAGTGGCAAATATACGCAAATATACTTCACGATATATATATAATATATATATATATAT
>NW_021826259.1:20000-35643 GCF_006345805.1 Octopus sinensis | reverse complement strand
TTTAAGAAACACACAAAAACCGTTCGATTCACTTCAACATTTAAGTTTAATTGTCAAAATACTTTTGTCGCTTTAAGACCGCGACCTGTTCACTGACAAAAATCTGTGCTAGCACGGCTTTTGTGTGTTTCTTAAATGGCTTACAAACACCTTTCATGCTGCAATTGTAAGACTTAACCATTATACATTTAATGTAGACTATATTTCATATAATATACACCAGAAGGCAGCTGGCAGAAACGTTAGCACGCTGAGTGAAATGCTTATCAGTATTTCATCTGTCTTTATGTTCTGAGTTCAAATTCCATCAAGGTTGACTCTGCCTTTCATCCTTTCAGGGTTGATAAATTAAGTACCAGTCACATACTGGGGTCGATCTAATTGACTGGGCCCCCTCCCCCAAAATTTCAGGCCTTGTGCCTAGAGTAGAAAAGAATATTAAGATTGAAAAATATCCGCCTTGTTTGTAAAAAATTTTGAACCAAGGTTTGTACCCGCAAAACAAATTTTCCCACACTTCTGACACTGTCAGCAAGTGAGAGATTGAGGGTTCAAATCCCTGTTACTTCCTCTTTCAAATATCTAATATCATTTGCTTTAATATGTTAGTAGTTAATCCAGTTTAACATTCTAGATAATCCTACAACTAATCCCATGGATATCAATGGTTTAGTAATTAATGGATTAGAACTGAATGGGTCTGTAATAAGTGGGTCACTGCTTAATGGGTTGTTAGTCAATGGTTCAATACTTAACGAGTCAATTTCTAAATGAGTCTATTTCTTAGTGTCAATAATTAACAAGTCAATTATTTTATGACCTAATTTGTTATGAGTTAATTATCTGCTGTTGATTTTTGTTATGGTCTGTAGTAGTTGTAGCAGCAGCAGTAGTAGTAGTAGTAGTAGTAGCAGCAGCAGTATGGAGGCATGCACTGTAATAGCCCATTGTTGCCTCCACCGTTTGTTGGTGATACCCTATCCCTGGCAGGCAGCACCTTTGCCCCATTCAGGTGATAACCCTCACACCTATGGGTCTATTTGGGTAGTCTTTGCTAGGGAGGGTTTCATAGGGGTCAGAGCGTAAATCTTACCTCAACCTCTTTTCATTGCCCTTTTTACAACATGCAGAGGAAACATTGGATCTGTTCTTTGACATGCCTGTCCCCGTACAGCACTTGTGTTGAATGGATGAGGGAATTAGCTCCTCCAGTCCACACCCACGTGGAGTTTCTACCCCTTTTCCAGGTAACCCGTAGGTAATGTCATGGTGTTCTGAGATACAAAAACACAGCCACATCTCTTATAGGATATAAACCCATGATCCATAAACCCACATAAAGCCACCTGCCTCCTGTCTGTCTTTCTCTCTCTCTGTTCATGTGTGCAGTATGTGTTTGAGTTTCTCACTGAGAATTGAACCCGCAACATCTTTGTAGGTTCAATCCCAAGTAAACATTGACTTTTTCATCACTTTCATGTTTTCTTAAAATACCTACATGATAATTTGTTTTTAATTAAATGCAATTAAATATTTACTGATTGATTATTGATGCTCCGTTTGTTACGACGACGAGGATTCCAGTTAATTTGACCAACAGAAACTGCCTGCTCGTGAAATTGACATAAAAGTGGCTGAGTACTCCACAGACACGCATATCCTTAGCGTAGTTCTCGGTGAAACTCAGCCTGACACAGAATGTGCCAAGGCTGGCCCCTTGTGAATTACAGGTACGGCTTATTTATGCCAGCTGAGTGGAATGAGGCAATGTGAAATCGAGTGTCTTGCTCAAGGGCGCCATGTATTGCCAGGAATCAAACTCCCAGTCATAATCCAAATACACAAACCAGTAAGCCATGTGCCTTCGCTCTGATTAATTATGGATAGAAGCACTCCGTTGGTTACGACGATGAGGGTTCCGGTTGATCCGAATCAACGGAACAGCCTGCTCGTGAAATTGACGTGTAAGTGGCTGAGCACTCCACAGACACGTGCACCCTTAACGTAGTTCTCGGGGATATTCAACGTGACACAGAGAGTGACAAGGCCGGCCCTTTGAAATACAGGTACAACAGAAACAGGAAGTAAGAGTGAGAGAAAGTTGTGGTGAAAGAGTACAGCAGGGATCACCACCATCCCTGCCGGAGCCTCGTGGAGCTTTTAGGTGTTTTCGCTCAATAAACACTCACAACGCCCGGTCTGGGAATCGAAACCGCGATCCTATGACCGTGAGTCCGCTGCCCTAACCACTGGGCCATTGCGCCTCCACTGATTAATTATACGACAGACATAATTAACAATTATACAATACAAAAAATTCAGCTGAAGTTTGGCTAAGTTTGTCTGGTATTAGACATAAACTTCTCCACATTTAAGAGCATCATTTGATCATTTTTATCAATGAAGGCTGCCACTTTACCTGAGCCTTGCTTTTCACTTGTATGTATGTGTCTTTTACTTGTTTTGGTCATTAGACTGCAGCCATGCTGGAGCACCTCCCTAAAAGTTTAGCTCAACTCCAGTAGTTGTTTATTTTAAAGCCTGGTATTTATTCTATTGGTCTCTTTTCCCGAACCACTAAGTCACAAGGCCTTGGTCAGTAGATGAACACTTTCCCAAGGTACCAGACAGTGAGTTTGAACTCAGAATTGTGTGGTTGGGAAGCAAACTTCTTACCACATGGCGACGTCTGTGCTTATTATTATATATATATATATATGTATATATATATATATATGTGTATATATATATGTGTATATATATATGTGTATATATATATGTGTATATATATATATGTGTATATATATATATATGTATATATATATGTATATATATATTTCTAATTTTGTTGTATGTTTCTCCATTTTCTAATTTTGTAGTATATGTATATATATATATATATATATATACTTTATAATTAGGGTTCAGCAAAGATTTGCTTCACCACATACCGAAGTTTAGAAATAGCAGTCAAAAAAGTAGAAGGAATAGCTAAGATTTTTTGACTGCTATTTCTAAACTTCGGTGTGTGGTGAAGCAGATCTGGACCCTAATTATATAGTATTACTTAAGCTTACCATGAAATGGTCTTTTTCATGCCGAATTCTACTTGGTAAAATTACTGATTACTTCTTAATTAATTAATTTTACCCTGTTTATATTAGAGGCACAATGACCCAGTGGTTAGGGCAGCGGACTCGCAGTCATAGGATCGCGGTTTCGATTCCCAGACCAGGCGTTGTGAGTGTTTATTGAGTGAAAACACCTAAAGCTCCACGAGGCTCTGGCAGGGGGTGGTGGCGATCCCTACTGTACTCTTTTGCCACAACTTTCTCTCACTCTTTCTTCTGTTGGCCTGCTCGCATAGCCAGTGGGGTGGCGTCATTTGAAGGCTAAAACAATGCGAAGTGCATTGTAACCAGCGATGTGTAGCAACATCTGATAGCCTGGTCGGTCACCGGTGATGGTGATATATATATATATATATATATATAGGCATATGGTATAGATGTTCTTGAAATTAAAAAAGACATCAAAAACCTGACTCAATTCTTCTAAGAATATAGAATTTATTAAGCATAAGGTAAGACAGTGATTTCAGAAGTTTCACCAAGAACAGAATATCCAGACACTTTTTGGAGCTTCAAAATTACACATACACACATGCATACTTAAATATATATGCACACATACCTACATATGAATGGATATTTTGTGTAACAAAAATTTTCTTCTTTAAATCTCTGTTTAGGATTTGGAAGTGGTCCTCCAGGTGATGTCTTTCTGAGGCTCACAGCCACCCGGATACGCACACAGAGAAATCGTGTCTACACACGCACACACACCCAGTCGCAGACACGCACGCACATCAATCGTCCCTCCTCATAGCACTGATTGAGTAGCAGCAAGCAGAGACGTCAACTGACCAATTTTGGTGAGAAGAACTTGCCTGGTCAGAAGGGAATGCAACTCGGCGCCACGTGTTGCCCGACGGACCACAACACCACCACCTCTGCTGCTGCCATTCGTCATTTGATCAAGGCCGCCACGCCTTCCACTGTTGACTTGCGTTTTCATCTTTGTTGGGAATTTGGTGGCCACATTGAGTTTCGTGATAGAAGTCATGTCTCACGTAGAGAATGGATGGTTCCATGAAATACACAACTACATGGACCTGGGAATCAGTTTGGCAGTTGAAATTGAAGAAGTTCTCTTCCAGGGCAAGTCTGATTATCAAGACATCCAGGTATTCCGAAGGTGAGTCACTTCCTCTTTCTGTTCTCTCTCTCTCTCTCTCCCCATATATATATATATATATATATATATATATATATACATGCTAGCATGGAAAGCGGACGTTAAATGATGATGATGATGATGATATATATTTGTGTAGTTGAATGAATTATCCTAGTATGGATAATTCGGTTAACCGATACCCGGATAGCAAATTCACATCAGAAAACACGGTTGAAGCTACATGCCAAGGGCAGAGATCACGTGCTTTCGTGTGGAAATTTGTGTGTTTTTTTTTACTAAAAATAAATGAAAGAATGGAGTCGAACGACGATTTAACAAAATTCCTTTATTCTCGACATATGTTTCAAAGACTGCATATTCTTAATTCTGAAGGAATTCCTTCAGAATTAAGAATATGCAGTCTTCGAAACATATGTCGAGAATAAAGGAATTTTGTTAAATCGTCGTTCGACTCCATTCTTTCATTTATTTATATATATATATATAAATCATCATCATTGTTTTAGCTCACATATACATGCATACATATATATATACACACACACACAGTTTAGTTTTAAGATACATGCTGCAGGTGCTCTGTGATGCATGGTCAGTGATGTTTCTGGGATCTCAGGATTTCAGGTCTTTCGCCACCAGACCCCTTTGCCCAGTAGATCCAGCTGGGGTTGTTCAACTCTGATCTTGTGTCCCTTTCCTGATCAAAAGTCTGAATACAATGACAGAATTTAGTAATTTTCTAAATGTGTTTAATTGTATAACTAGAAACTAATTAATTAATGTGATTTATGTAAATTATGATACATGATTAATGAAATAATTTATAATTTTGTAAATTTATGGATTTTTTGTGTTAAAAATAATGGTTCAAATTTTTCCTGGTCATGGCAGAAGACTCCCGTTCAGGAAAGCATGAATGCCTCTAAATATGTGTTGGTGCTTTGTCCCAAATCCTTGTTCTTAATCCTTTGGTTCTTAATCAGACAGACTGCATGCAACAACCCCTCAAACTGATCGTGTGATTCATTGTCTCTCTGTTGTATCTCCATTTACATCTTACTCTGCAGTACAAGCACAGTTGCCAGCCACATTGAAATGCAGTATTAAGGCAATAATGGGATTTTAAGACATCCAACAAAAAAAAAAACAACAATTACCCATTCAGGGTCATTTGCATCTTTGCAGGGTTCATAAAAACTGGATTAAGGACCGGTTTTAAAGTCATGTTCAGTAGTGAAACGTTAAGCAATTTTTTTATCTAACGCTCCTTTTATTTGTGGTCCATCAAACTCGGGGTACAGTCCTAGGTATACACTAGCAAGTGCCCAACAATGCCCATCCCTTATGAAGGAGGAATTTCTGCAAACAGAAAAGTTGATATTTCTGTAATGGCTTCAAAGCATGACTATGGAATCTAAAAGTGGATCTGTATATTCCATAGAACTTACTTATAGGATCATATAATGTATTCCAACCAGATGGTGCATGCTACCATTCTGGAGCAATTTACGGAAGACTGTCTTTGAAACTAATGTACAAAGAACGCTGTTGTGTTTATTATATATTGGTTCCAAATTTTGGCACAAGGCCTGCAATTTTGAGAGAGAGCGTTAAGTTGATTACATCAACTCCAGTGCATAACTGGTACATATTTTATCAACCCTGAAAGCAACGAAAGGCAAAACCGACCTTGGCAGAATTTGAACTCAGAACATAAAGACAGACAAAATGCTGCAAAGTATTTCGCCCAACATTCTTATGATTCTGCCAGTTTGCCATCGTCGTATGATATTATGTTGTGTCGGTCTGCATTGTTGCTGCTGTGGCCTTCATGCATTGTGGCCATGCTTCTGTCCCAACTTCTCTTTCTCTCTGCTGCTGCTTCTTGAATCAGCCTCCATCTTGTCTCCTTTCTGTGATTATTTTCTGTTTTCTTCCAGCAAGAAATTTGGCAACATGTTAGTGTTGGATGGCCTCATCCAGTGCACCGAGTGGGATGAATTCGCCTATCAAGAGATGATCGCTAATCTCCCTCTTTACAGCCACCCTAATCCAAAAAAGGTAATCTCTATTTCTAATTCGTAGACATGGAACACTTTCACCTCACTTCCTACAAAAGTATGATGATGATGATGATGGTGATGGTGGTGGCGGTGATGATGATGATGATGATGGTGATAGTGATGGTGGTGGCGGTGATGATGATGATGATGATGGTGATAGTGATGGTGGTGGCGGTGATGATGATGATGATGATGGTGATGGTAGTGGTGGTGGTGGTGATGATGATGGTGATGGTGGTGGTGGTGGTGGTGGTGGTGGTGATGATGATGATGATGATGGTGGCAGTGATGATGATGATGATGATCCTTTCTACTATAAGCAAAAAGCCTGAAATTTTGGAGGTGTACTAAAAATTCTGCCAGCTCAATGCCTTACCTGTAATGACAATAATTATATATATATATATATATATACAGGTGTCGGTGTGTGGTAAGAAGTTTCCTTCCCAACCACATGATTCTGGGTTCAATCCCACTGCATGGCACTTTGGGCAAGTATTCTCTATTATAGCCTCAGGCTGACCAAAGCTTTGTGAGTGGATTCTGTAGACGGAAACTGAGAGAAGCCCATTGTACATATATGTGTGTGTGTGTATCCTTGTGTTTGTCCTCCACTGTTGTTTGTCAACCAGTGTTGGTGTGTTTACATCCCTGTAACTTAGCGGTTCAACAAAAAAGCCGACAGAATACGTATCAGGCTTCAACAAATAGATGCTGGTGGGGGTGGGGGTGGGGGGTGGCAGTGAGTCAATTCATTCAACTAAGATTCTTTGAGGTGGTGCTCCAGCATGGCCACAGTCTAATGACTGAAACAAGTGAAAGATAAAAACACACACACACACACACACACACAGGTCGTTTGTATTCTGTATAAGTTTGATCAATTAATATATAATTATCTTTACATAATTATACTTAAAATATTTTGCCTTCTCTCTGATTGCATGTAGGCATACATGTAGATATACATGTAGACATACATGTAGACATACATGTAGACATACATGTAGACATACATGTTTTGTATATCAGACTCAAGCTGTTATATTTAATCTGTTTACCTGCATAATTGCTCCGTATACACACGTGTGTATATGAGACATGTGTCTTGGGAAACTGGGCGACAGAGACTTTGTGGAATACGTTTTGAAGTGGTGATACTTGAAAAGGAAGATGAGGTTAGAGAGGAGAGTGCTGCATGATAGCAAGTTTTCTGAAAGGGCGGGGGGTGAATTGTGCAAGAATGGCCAGTGTAAATGGACCAATTCTGAGGTTTCACCTGTGATTGAAAAAGGTATTATAAGAGGAGATAGGGGCTCTCTACCCACCTTTTGACCAGGCTCCCGTGGCTTTTATGGGTTTGTCCACCAGGAACCTTTCGTAATGCCTCCCCCTATTGGGAGTTTTTCGTTGTTATATTATTTGATTGTTACACTGTTTTTACATGATTTTTTCACAAACGGACAAAACCCTTTGTAACCTTTCGTCCTGTTCTGTCCCTTTATGTTTTCCAATCATGTTTGTCAGCCCTTGTGGCCAATAAAAAGAATTAATTATTATTATTATTATTATTATTAGTGGTGGTGGTGGTAGCGATGTTGCTTTAATTTTGTTTCTATCCCTTTATTTGTCTCCCACCTCACACACACACACACACATCCTTATTGTTATTGACCAGGTCCTTGTTATTGGTGGTGGTGATGGTGGAGTCCTCCGTGAAGTGGCCAAACACCCAATGGTCAAGCAGATTGTCTTGTGTGAGCTGGATGAAGTAAGTATATATTTTATCTACTTATCTATCTGTCAGTGTCCCCCCTCCTCTCTCTCCCTTTATATATAAAACTGTAGTTGTGTGGTGTGTCTCCTACAATTTAGATTCGTAACTACTCCCACATTTTGCGGTGCAGTTTAACCAAAACTGGGTATCTTATAGTCGTGATTCATATCGAGCCCTTCTGGGTATTAGCGCGCATCTACGATGAGTCTACGATTTTAAAATAATTTACCATCATTTTTTTCCATTTTAATGCATTTTTTTCGCTATTATATAAGGGAAGTAACTCTCTAAAAATGTCTACGATGAGTCAACGATTTAAAAAAAAATTTACCATAATTTTTTTTCCATTTTTTTTGCTATTTTTTGGCTATAACTCTCTAAAAATGCTTTATAGTTATTTCCCTTACAAACCCGAGCAACACCGGGCGATACTGCTAGTATATATATATATATAAGTTTATCATGCCAAGGACCTATATTCCGTTAAGGGATGTTTGCATTCTAGTTCTCCGGTTTTTACCAGTGTTTAGTGTAAAACTAAATACGTTAGTTTTGCATTAGTGGAAATGGGTATTTAAGATATTTATTAACGAGAAAAAGAAGAAAATGGAGAAATTGACAAATAGACATCAGTTTATTCAAAGATATTCAAAACAATATAATATGATTATTTTGAATATCTTTGAACAATCTGATGTCTATATGTCAATGTCTCCATTTTCATCTTTTTCTCATTCATATATATGTATATATGTATATATATATATATATATATATATATATATATGTATATATATATGTATATATATATATATGTTATATATATGTATATATATATATGTATATATATATGTATATATATATATGTATGATATATATGTATATATATATATATAGATATATATATATATGTATATATGTATATATATATTATGTATATATATATGTATATATATATGTATAATATATGTATATATATATATATATATATATATATGTATATATATATATATATGTATATATATATGTATATATATATATAATATATATGTATATATATATGTATATATATATGTATATATATATATATATGTATATATATATATATATGTATATATATATATATATGTATATTATATATATATATGTGGAGGCGCAATGGCCTAGTGATGGTGAGACTGCCATATTAGTATGGCGATAACTATTATATCCAGTAACGCTGCCATAATCTCCTTTAGAGAGACTTAGTAATTTTAATATTTCTATTTTTGAAAACAAGTGGATGTATTCAACTGTAACTAGGTAAATAAAATCTTCGAACAGACGGTCAGTAGCGACACCTGCTGGTTCTGACTACGCTGCATTGATAAAGGGCAACAACCCTGAAACATGTCTGCAGATGTCTGACTAGCAAGGTGAAGCGGCTGACCTGCCCTGTTTGAAGGTTGTAATGGATGCAGGTTCGTGTGTCATATAGCTAGCTAGAGGGGGTGGCCTCTTGGAGCTAATCAGCGACAGCTTTAGTCTTATATTTAGACTGCCATATTAGTATGGCGATAACTATTAATATCCAGTAACGTTGCCGTAATCTCCTTTAGAGAGACTTAGTAATTTTAATATTTCTGTTATATATATTTATGTGTGTGTGTATGTATATATGCTCTATACTCTTCACTTGATATGTTTTACAGAAAGTTATCGAAGTGTCCAAACAGTTCCTACCCAAAATGGCTCTTGGTTTTAGCCATCCAAAGGTGACCGTGTGTATCGAAGAGGGCACCAAATACATGCAGCAGACTGAAGATCGTTTCGATATCATTATAAACGATTGTACAGATCCTGTGGGTAAGTAGGGCCTGTCTATGTCGTTTGTAGACTCCCCATATGCACGCACATGTGTGTATATTTCAAAAGTGTCTCCTTTCACTTGTTAATTCAGTTTTATCCAGTAAGATGCAACAGTTCCAATTGTTGGGTTTTTTCTTCCTATTTTAATAAATCTATTGAGTTCTTTGCTAAACCCTTAAACCAACAGAGAGCCATCCATCCATATGTATATCAGCATCATTTAACGTCCGCTTTCCATACTGGCATGGGTTGGACGGTTCAACCGGGGTCTGGGAAGCCAGGAGGCTGTACCAGGCTCCAGTCTGATCTGGCAGTGTTTCTACAGCTGGATGCCCTTCCTAATGCCAACCACTCCATGAGTATAGTGGCTGCATTTTACGTGCCGCCGGCACAGGTGCCAGGGAAGGCTAGCAACGGCCACGATCAGTTGGTGCTTTTTACATGCCATATTTTAATTTGAAAGCGCCAAGTTCCAAGGTCAATAATACTCATCAAAACCGACACATATCTAAACACAGAGGGCATATACAAGCCATTATAAGCATGCGAACACTTAACATCTAAAAACATATATATATACATATAATAGTATATAATTTCGTACCCAAATCAAAGTCGGAGAAGTTATTGCATAGATACAGATAAACTAAGAAGTCCAAGCTGATGCGATAACAGTTCACAATAACTTAATTTATCTGTCTGTATTTATGCAATTACTTATCCGGCTTTGATTTGGTCATGTATATATATGTTTTTATGTTATGTGTTTGCATGCTTATAATCGCTTATATATGCCCTCTGTGCTTAGAGATGTGTCAGCTTCGATGAGGAGTATTATTAACCTTGGAACTTGTCTCCTTCAAATTAATACTTTAATCTGATCGCTCAATAAATTGAGCCCTACGCTGTCGTTTCTTGAAAAGAGTTTACCTCTATAATTTTTCATTACTTAATATTAAATCCAAGCCAGATCCAAAACCTAAAAAAAAAAGTAAAACAAAGTAAAAAATATATCTATAGAGGAAGGCTGTTGTGGGCCAGTGGAAGAACCCTCAAAGGCCACATGCAGCTCTGGGAGCCGTGGTCAAAAACAACTGGCCTAAACATAGAGTTGTTGTTTCTTTAGTGAGGGCCAGTCAAAGAAGATAGGGGTTTACATGGCTAATACCCACCAAATAGGGTCTGCAACAAATACTGTGTACTGACCCCTATTTCCATTATTTCAGGTCCAGGGCTTGGTCTTTATTCCAGAAAATTCTATGAAAACATTCACAAAGTCTTGAATCCAGGAGGAATTCTATGTTCTCAAGGTAAGAAGTGATGCTGGGATGGCATGGTAGGAAGGGCTGGTGTAGTGTGGCAGTGGCGGTGGGGTTGTGTTGAGATTCATATTGTGATTTCTTTATTTGGCACTTTGGCCATAACACAGAGGGGACAGCTCAAAGACAGAACATCACAGTGGGGGACAAAAACATAAAACAAATGAAAAATGGTAAAATGTACAAAAAAAAATCGGGGCTGCCTGTGCCCCACTCACATCCAGGACCATTTGAATGTTCTCACTTTATTTCTTTCTTTCTTTTCTTTTACTTGTTTCAGTCATTTGACTGTGGCCATGCTGGAGCACCGCCTTTAGTCGAGCAACTCGACCCCGGGACTTATTCTTTTGTAAGCCCAGTACTTATTCTATCGGTCTCTCTTGCCGAACCGCTAAGTTACGAAGTTGTCGAACCCGCATACGTCATCTAACAACAGGATATACACTTACTCTTTTACTCATTTCAGTCATTTGACTGCGGCCATGCTGGAGCACCGCCTTTAATCGAGCAACTCGACCCCGGACTTATTCTTTTGTAAGCCCAGTACTTATTCTATCGGTCTCTTTTGCCGAACCGCTAAGTGACGGGGACATAAGCACACCAGCATCGGTTGTCAAGCAATGCTAGGGGGACAAACACAGACACACAAACATATATACAACAGGCTTCTTTCAGTTTCCGTCTACCAAATCCACTCACAAGGCTTTGGTTGGCCTGAGGCTATAGTAGAAGACACTTGCCCAAGATGCCACACAGTGGGACTGAACCCGGAACCATGTGGTTGGTAGACAAGCTACTTACCACACAGCCACTCCTGCGCCTATGTTTATAATTATGTTTATAATTTTATTCCATGTTTTTTTCCCTATTAGCATCATTTTGTTTTCTTTTTTTAAAACACCATTTACTCTCTTTTTCCAATCCTTGTATATGGCTCTATTCTGCCCAGTTCAACAACTACTGGCGGTAGTTCATCAAACTCCACCACGAATCCTGGGGGTTCAACATTTCATCTTTCATCATCATCATTATCATCGTTTAACGTCCGCTTTCCATGCTAGCATGGTTTGGACGGTTCAACTGGGGTCTGGGAAGCCAGAAGGCTGCACCAGACTCCAATCTGATCTGGCAGTGTTTCTACGGCTGGATGCCCTTCCTAACGCCAACCACTCCGTGAGTGTAGTGGGTGCTTTTTACTGCAACAGTCCAAAGTCCTGTTAATTGCTCTGATCAATCTTAGCTTTCAAATCCCAGTTTCTCTACTGTTTGTTGCCCGTATTTGGACATAGTCAGCTGAAGCCCCATCTCTACAAACATGGGACCTTCCCCTTTTTACAAACTATTGGTTTCAAATTTTTAGCACAGGGTTCAGTGGGAGGGAGTAATTTAATTACATTAACCTCAGTACTCAGCAGGTACTTATTTTAATGACTTCAGCAGAATTTGAACTCAGAACATAAAGACACATGAAATACTGCAAAGCAGTCCACCATGCTAATGATTCTCTTTGCTCTTTGCCTTACTCTTTTACTTGTTTCAGTCATTTGACTGTGGCCATGCTGGAGCACTGCCTTCAGTTGAGCAAATTGACCCCAGGTCTTATTCTTTGTAAGCCTAGTACTTACTCTGTCGGTCTCTTTTGTCGAACCGCTAAGTTACGGGGACGTAAACACATCAGAATTGTTGTCAAGCAATGTTGAAGGGAAAAACATATATATGTATATATATGACAGGCTTCTTTCAGTTTCCGTCTACCAAATCCACTCACAAGGTTTTGGTCGGCTTGAGGCTATAGTAGAAGTGGGACTGAACCCGGAACCATGTGGTTCATAAGCAAGCTACTTAACACACAGCCACTCCTACGCCTAGAAAGATGCTTACAGCACCTAGCTTTCCCAAGCGGTCACCCATCTAAGTACTAACTAGGCTCTACGTTACTTAACTTCAGTGATTAGACAAGAACCGGTGTTTTCAAAGTGATATGGCCGTAAATGGCCATTGATGTTTGTATTCAGATTTCTTGAGTTTTGAAAAAAATATCTCATTAAAATAAAACCTAACCTTATTTTTCTGGTGGTGCCATCTGGTGGATCTAATAACAATTATCCTTGTATTCTAATTAATGTCTTTGTTAATGAATGATTGACACGAGACATAAGTAACCCTGTAGCATTTAAACTGGTCATATGCTGCCCTAATATTCCACCTGTTTCGTCATAGTGGCCAGATCCAGCCTCTTACACCTACCCTGCAATGTCATCCTAAGAATCCTTTCGAATGCTAAACGGTTAAAGGTGTATCGTAGTTGTATGACGCTCTAGAAGTTATGCCTACCTTTGTGTTGTAGTGGAAATGGTACACCTCCTCCCACTGGACAAGTGGTATGAACCAGCCACTATAAAGTCAACCAGTATAGGGAGTCATGAGTCACAGTCAAGGTAGACAGTTCAAATTCGGTGTCTTGCAGAGCTATCAGCAATGGTTTTGCTATGGAATGGTGAAACTATTTTTTCATTTTCTGATAAAGCAATGTTTTGGACTTACAACACTTTTGCATAAAAGCAATGATATATATATCATCGTTTAACATCTGCCTTCATATATATACGCGATGGGTGCCTTTTTCGTTTTTGTCTCTCAAATCCACTCACAATGCTTTGGTCAGCCAGAGGCCACAATAGGAAACATTGGCCCAAGGTGCCAAGCAGTTTGTGTTTTCTTGGTCACAGACTTCCCAGGCAACAGATCTCCATTTCCCTTGTTCTACTCAAATACTGAATTTTCATCTTGCACCTCTGTAAAGCTTTCATCTTCCTGTATTTTTAATCAGACTCTCTTTACTCTTTTACTTGTATCAGTCATTTGACTGCGGCCATGCTGGAGCACCGCCTTTAGTCGAGCAAATCGACCCTGGAACTTATTCTTTGTAAGCCCAGTACTTATTCTATCAGTCTCTTTTGCCGAACCGCTAAGTGACGGGGACGTAAACACACCATCATCAGTTGTCAAGCAATGCTAGGGGGACAAACACAGACACACAAACATACATATATATATACATATATACGACAGGCTTCTTTCAGTTTCCGTCTACCAAATCCACTCACAAGGCTTTGGTCGGCCCGGGGCTATAGCAGAAGACACCTGCCCAAGATGCCACGCAGTGGGACTGAACCCGGAACATGGCTTTTTTTTTATATCTCAGTTCTTTGAAAATGTAAAATGTTATTTTTTGTATTTGAAAGTAAAGTGTGAGCTAGAGTACTTTTCTCTTAACAGCAACAAAAGTGTTGTTTGTTTTGTCTTAGTTTTTGGATTCAGGCATCTCATGTCTTGAAAAGGAGTCTTGTTTGATTCATTCTTGCATAGAAAAAGGGAACTGTCAAAGCAATGGGAGTGATGATGATGATGATGATGACAATGTGTGAGTGGGTATGTGACTTCTAACCTCAGGTATGTTCTGTGACACACCTGTAATCACTTCTTATCTCTATTACAGGTGAGAGTCAGTGGTTTGATCATCTCCTGCTGAAAGACATCATAACATTTGCCAAGGAACTCTTCCCAAGGGTCGCCTATGCTTATGCCCCAATGCCAACCTATTTAGGGGGACAAATTGGTTTCATTCTCTGCAGCAAGAACCAGGTACGGTTTTTTGTCCATTTTTTTCTTGGTTTTTATTGGATTTTAGTTTGTTAAAGCCTCTTGTTTGTTTCCTGATGAGTTGATGCTGTTTACAAGATGATGATGATGATGATGATGATGAAGATATAATCATCAGTTTGACGTCCACTTTTCTATGTTTGCATGGGTCCAGATTTTTTATGGCGAAAGGCCTTTCCTGTTGTCAACCCTCACCTGTTTCCACCCAACGTAATATTCCCCCACACCCCAGGGCCAAACATGTTTTTTCACAGAAGACTTACTTGTATGATGATGATGATGCTCATTTACAACCGTCATGTGATGTTAAGACAAGGCTACACACAAACATATGTATGATGGGCTTCTTTCAGTTTCCTTCCACTTAAGTTGTTGCACAGTGGGACTGAACTTGAGGCCACAGGCTTTGGAACTGCATGTGTATATGCATACATGTCTGTGTGTGTGTGAAGGCACGTGGCTTAATGGTTAGGGTATTTGGCTCACGACCTTACGATCATGAGTTCGATTCCCAGTGGGACGTTGTGTCCTCGAGCAAGGGCTTTCTCCGTCCAGGTTGCAGATCCATGGAATAAGCTGCCGGACGAAATAGTGAAGATGCTGACGACCGCCTGGTTCAAAGTCTCTCTTGACCAGAAATGGCCTGAACTCTTTGCATGAACACCATCCCTGTACATAACTCCATGTCCCCCTACATGGCCTTGCTTTTTGCT
>NW_021826259.1:0-15000 GCF_006345805.1 Octopus sinensis | reverse complement strand
AGTAGGGGGGATGGGGGAGGAGTTCATAGCTGCACGCCTGTGCTTCTGATCTGTTGACGCAAGTTGTGGACCGGAGCATTGTCCTGCAGGAGGATGATGCCTTTGCTGATCTTGCCCCGCCTCCTGATTTTGATAGCCTCTCTTAATTTCCTCAAAAGTGAAGCATGATAGGCTCCTGTAATTGTGGTACCCTTTGGCAGGAATCTGTCATCACTACTCCGTCCTGGTCCCAGAAGACTGTGAGTATGACCTTGGAGGAGGTGAGTCACGGTGCTTCCACTGCATTGACTGGGCTTTGGTCTCTGGATCATAGTGATGGACCCAGGTTTCATCCTGTGTAATCAGTCCTTTGAAAAATTTTGACTCATCTTCTTGGCACATCTCCAAATTCATCCTCGAGCACTCGACGCGTTCTTGCTTCTGGAAAGGCGTGAGCAACCTGGGAATCCATCTGGCAGACACCTTTTGCATATGCAAATGGCCATGAATGATAGTTTCCACAGACCCGGTACTAATCTTGACCTCATGGGCTATTTGGTGAATAGTTATGCGTCAATCTTCCAAAATGGCAGCCTCAACTTGACGGACAGATACCTCATCAATGGCAGAAGGGGGGCGACCAGATCTGGGAGCTGTTTCCACAGAGTTCCGACCATGTTTGAATTCACGATGCCAGCGTTTTACAAGGTTATATGATGGGGCATCATCACCATAAGTTACTTTCATTTCATCAAAAGTCTCCCGTGGTGTGCGTCCTTTCAAATACAAAAACCGGATCACTGCTCGACACTCAACAGGCTCCATTTCACACTTGACTCAGTTCAAAAACCTGTAAATCAGAAACCACAATTAGTTCAGAGCTGTAATTTGCCACTTATTCTATAGAAATATAAATAATTGCACATGCAAAATTTCAGCTAGATCAAACAACTGCAAGTGGGTCAGGGACATTACTTATTGAACGTCCCTCGTACATATACATAGGCATGTATATGTAAATGTGTTATACATCTATGTATGTGTGTGTGTGTATATATATATATATAAATGTGTATAAATACATGAATGTATATAAATTAATGTAAATAATAAATATACACACATGCATGATGCGAGATATAAAATATATGTTGATGAAACAACCTCACCTTTCTTTGTTTCTTCTCTATTTCAGAGACTTGGACTGTGAAATGACGGTCATGTAGCACTATAAACCAACATGTAGCAATATTAATTTAGCCATAGACCAATGTAATTGTAAGCCATGTAGCTCTGTAATATTTCAACTGCAATAAACATCACTGACCAACAATGCACTTGTGCAGGTTACTCCTTTTTTATACCCACCCCCTCTGTAGGTGAGGCACAGAAGGAGTGTGTGTATATATATATATATATATATATATTTTATATATATATAAACCAACCACATTCTTTCTGCAAATCAATTATATAAACAGACAGAAACATTTTCTGATATATTATGGAATTTTTTTTTAGTGTTTTGAGTCTTTTTTAAAATTTTTATTATTAAAACATTCCTCCAAACTCGTTAACTTATGTAATTAAAGATCTTCTCCTTTGCTCCCCCCTCCCTCCCTCCCTAATTCATTCTGCTTTGTTCTATTTCACACGAGAGACACACAGACGCCATTTATTGCAATCTTAATAGTTCTTTGATCCGCAGACACCTCATCTGCCTCCTCCTCCTCTTCGTTTCTCTCTCCCTCTCTACGCACACACATACACACACGTGCAGGCCACACCTGCAACCACCCACCTCAGATGTTACTGATTCTCTTTTTTTTTCTTTTTTTTTTTTTTACCATTCTCTTTACAATTTCTCCAAAAACGAGAAAAGTGAATGTCGTTCCTGTTAAGAATTGAAACCGGATCCCGTCTCTTGCTTTTACTTCTTTCTTAAACATTTTGCTGCACCACACCAACCACCTACCACAACACGCTATATACATGTGTATGCATACATACACACGCACACACAACAATGTGTGTGTGTGTGTTCAGGGCTGCGTTGGTGTGTGTGTGTGTGTATATATGAGACAATGCCTCCACAGGACTATGTGAGTGAAAGTGTGCATAAGGCTGTGAAGTGTGTGACGATGTGCACGTGTGTGTGTGTGTGGATAAGTGGATGGATGAAGTGAAAAGAGACCACGGTCCACCCCTCCCACCACAAAACTGGATATGTTATATGAAGGGGAGGAGAGGGAGATGCTTAAATGGTAGTACCACAAGTAGACAAGAGGGAAGAAGGAGGAGGTGCTTAAGTGGTAGACCCACAATTAGACAAGAGGGGAGGAGGTGCTTAAGTGGTAGACCCACAATTAGACAAGAGATGAAACATACAGCAAGGCCTCCACTTCACCGAAGGACACACTGGTTTTTCTTTCCTTTCTCGTGAAATCGGAACTCAAAACCACGGAGTCACAGGCTGCTCTGCTACCACCCACCCCATCAAGCTTTCTGATGTCTACCATGTTAAGATTACAACCTTCCTGAACCAGTTTCCCGATGTTTAAGCTGGGATGGGGTGGGTGGGAAGGAGAAATACGAGGGTTCAACTGTCTTGATAAGGACAGAGTACTGGGGCCAAGATGCCTCCCCCAGGGGAAACAGCTGAAGCAAAATCGGTGTGCTAACATAATTGCAGATCTGTGCCTTTCCTATAGCCATGGTGCCTACTGGCAGCTGGGTGGACTATGGCATAAGCCACACAACCCACAAAATGTGCAGTGACCCCACTCCCAACCACCCAACACTACTACCCTTCCAGCGACGGACCAACAGGGATGGTCTAGCAAGGACTCTCCAGCCAGTGTCTCAATGTTGTTCATTTTGTCTGGGTCTTTGATGAGGAAATAAATCCCTTCACACACCACAAGCACAGGTTGCTAAGCTATCCTCCGTCAGCCAAGTAGACTGAGGCAACAGCTGAAGGTTTTCCTCTTAACCACTCCCAGTTCCTATTGACTAAGGAGCAAGAAGGGGGATAAACCCCTTCAGCTGATTCTAAAGCAGAGCCTTCACACACTGCATGGCACCGGAAGAATGTTGAGATCAACATCATTGGAACCCAGGTTTGGACATTCTCATCATCATCATCATTTAACATCCATGGATTGGACCAAGAAAATTTAGAAGGACATTTGATTGTTATAGGCTGATATGTGGACCTAAACCTGCGGTCAAAGAAAGGGGTTGTTAAGAGATGATAGAATTCTGAGCCCAGAAAAACAACAGCAGAGAGAATTTGAACTCATGACCTTCCAATTTATCTGACAGTCTTGATTTCTAGAAATTACATAAGAGGGGTGGGTGTGTTAGGGAGTCAGTTCTTTAGTTGCTTCAACTCCATCGAGAGTACTGGCCATGCTGGGATTTTCTCCATCCCTCCTCCTCTCATTAAATCGAACCCACCCACCCTTCACTACCACCACCCCACCTATCATTTTCAGCAGATTTAAGTTAAATAAGAAAAAAAAAATCCATTTCTGAATCAGTGTGTGAGTGGATGTGAGAGGGATGAGGGGGAGACAGAAGAGGGTGAAAGAGAGAGAGAGGGGTGAGGGGGAATAAAAAGAGAAACAAGACTCCAAACAATCCTTAGGGTCCACTGCACACACACACACACACACACACACACACACACACGGCTGCTGCTGCTGCCAGAGCGGACAGAATAGTGGTAGGGGTGGTGGTGGTGGTGGTAGTTTGAGAGTGAGGGTGTGAGGAGATACAATCAGAGAGCGAGCTGGGTGGGGCAGAGGGGATGTGGTTCTCTCCACTGCATGGCAACTGCTACCTGAAGTGGTGGTGGTGATGGCAATTGTAGAGGAAGGAGGTGGTGGTGGTGGTGTTTGGCTGGAGGTGGTGGTGGGGGTATTCAGAGATGCAGAGAACTGAGGTACTCCAGCTTGTGATGTAAAAGGTCCGTGACTTGGTGAGCAGACTGTTGATAGCTCTCTTCAACTCTCTTCCACATCATCATCTCCATGGCAACATCCTCCTAAAAAAATAGATCAATGGTGAGAATATAAATAAAAGAAAAGATGATCACACAAAGCATTTAATTCAAACTGAATTACAGATTTGTTGAGAAATAATGCATAAAGCTCCTTAACAGCTGTTTCTAGACTAGCCGAGCACAAGGTACGTAAGTCACTGAACAAAGATTTCCACATAAAGCCAATTTTATATATCATCAACATCATCATCGTTATGTGACATTTGCTTTCCATGCTGGCAGGGATTGGACAGTTCGACTGAGAACAGACAAGCTGGGAGGCTGTACCAGGCTCCAGTCAGATTGGAGCCTGGTGCAACCTCCCAGCTTGCCAGCATGGAAAGTGAACGTTAAGCAACAACAACGATGATGATGATATATATATATATATATATATATATATATATATATATGTATCTCGACCAACATGTGTCCCCGCTACCGAAACGGTAATTATTTCTACGCCAGCTGCTATGTTGTTGTTGTTTTGTCTCATTTGGTCTAAAGTCGTATGACAACCACCGTTATATACATTTTGTTTTTTCATTACTGTTTTCAATTTCGTTTTCGTCTCTTGTATTCACATCCGTCTTGTGCGTTCACATTCCTGTCTTCTACCAAGAAATCTAATGCTTACAGCTTAGTTTTTTTTCTTGGGGCTGGCCGAGTTGGAGCAAATATCAGAATTGAACAGCCGAAATTTGCTATGATGATTCGGTGTCTGACTGAAGATTGAAGGCTTCGAATGATTTGTTTGTGTTCCGTGTTCGTCCCTTCCTGTATTTCACGTTCATTATATATAAAAACATTCATTCTTATATATATATATATATACACACACATACCAGCAAGACATAAATACCACTGTTAAAAATAGTGTAACCATTTAGCATTTAAACTGGCAAAATCCAGCACAAATATTCTCCCTGTATTACATTCAAACTGGCTGCATCTAATCTCTCACCATCCATGAGTTATCAGAGGATGTACAGATTAGTTACGGTTCTGAAGATTTGAGTATGAGACGTGTGTCTGCCAAGTTTGTGCCAAAACTGCTTCCATCTGACCAAAAAAACACTCGGGTTTCCTTGATTGTGTCGAGAAAGATGAAAACTTTTTGAAAACTTTGCTTAGGCTTCTGAGCAGGTATCACCAAGCTTTTGGCAAAATTTGATGCAGATTCTCTGCTCCACTTGCGCTACACTGTTATTCTAAAAATGAGCAATAACATTATTGAAACCTCAAAGCTACAAGATAATGCAGGGTTAAATCAAAACAAATAAAAAAGTGTTACACTTCACAGACTGAATGCCAAAGGGTTAAAGCGAAAGACCCTCACACACACATTTGATGGTATAAAAAAGGGCATCCCAAATTCAGGACGAAAGGTTTCTTTCTTTTAGTGCATTAAAACAGGTAATAAGCCAAATTTGCATAAAGGACCTGGGGTGATTTTTGGAAACCCTGTTTTTCACGATAAAAAGTGTGTTTTGCAATGCCATCAAATATGTGTGTGTGAAAGTGTGTGTATGCACACACTGTTTACATATATATACAGACTCACCTCTTCCGAAGAGATACTCTCAGTCAAGTTGAGATGATGTAAATTCAATAACTTAAACACTGGATTAATATCTGTGACAGCTTTATGGAGTTCGTGCGTTGACTTTTCCAAACTTGCTGTTAGGTTGTTGAAATTTTCAAAGGTTTTTGGCTGCAAAACAACAGAAGACACAAAACGATAAGCAGAATGATAGACGTTGACAAATTGTATCCCCACACGGACATGCAATGGTTTACTAGACTGCCCATGTGTGTGTGTGTGTGTGTGTGTGTACAAAGATATGAAGTCTGTTCAATAAGTATCTGGACTGTTGCCATAGTGATGAAGCTAAAGCATGCAAAGTGAAATCGCTTGGCACAGGCTGGCCTTGAACTCTGCAGTGCACGAACTGAAAGTGGGGCCCGGAGACAGAAACAATCCCTATAATAATAGGAGCTTTTGAGTATGGTCAAAAATCGTACAGGTAAATATATAACCAAAATACCAGGGTTTATGAATGTATATAATATAGAGAAAACTGCACTACCAGGCACACACACACACACAAAGCACTTTTGACACAGTAGAAATACCACCAGCAAAACAAAGCAGAGCAGAAAGCCAAGTCACACCAAGCTGCCTTCAAGTAAGGCAGTGGAAACATGTAATAAAAATAAGACTATTGAATAATAATAATAATAATCTTTTCTACTGAAGACACAAGGCCTGAAATCTTGGGAGAAGGGCTAGTCAATTTATATCAACCCCAGTACGTTACTGGTACTTATTTCATCACCCTGAAAGGATGAAAGGTAAAGTCGACCTTGATGGGATTTGAACTCAGAACATAAAGATGGACGAAATGCCACTAAGCATTCTGCCAGCTCACCACCTTTAATAATAATAATCCTTTCTACCAAAGGCTGAAGGCATGAAATTCGAAGGGAGGGGGTTAGTCAATTACAAAGACTCCAGTGCACAACTGGTATCTAATATATCAACCGTGAAAGGATGAAAGGCAAAGGTTGACCTTGGCAGAATTGAAATTCAGAACGTAAAGAATTGGAAGAAATCCGGCAACACATTTTGTCAAAATCCTCCAAGAATTCTACTCCACACACACACACAATGTGAACAAAATCCACTGACCTGGGGTATATTTAATTCTTTCTTCTTTTTGTTCTTCTTCACCCAAGATGTCTTCATGGGTTTCAATATACGATGGCAGACAGCTGCCAGAATGGTAATATGTGAGATGGTCTTGAAATGGAGAAGAGAAATCGGACATTACAAACGGCGAAATGAGAGACGGTGATGGAATGGAGAATATATATAAAACATCACAATTTACAAATTGTAACTTAAACAAAAAACACATATTTTCAGTAGTTTTTGAAACCACAACAGAACCCTGGTCCCTGGCCCACCTAAATTGCCTTGGTCCCTGGCCCAAACCTTCGGCTCACCTACAATGCCCTGACCCCTGACCCAAACTTTTGGCTCACAATAATGCCTTGATCCCTAGCCCAAACCTTCGGCTCACCTGCAATGCCTTGATTCCTGGCCCAAACCTTCGGCTCACCTACAATGCCCTGATCCCTGGCCCAAACCCTTGACTCACCTACAATACCCTGGTCCCTGGCTCAAACCTTCGGCTCACCTACAATGCCCTGGTCCCTGGCCCAAACCTTCGGCTCGCCTATAATGCTTTTGTCCCTAGCCCAAACCTTCAGCTCACCTACAATGCCCTGATCCCTGGCCCAAACCCTTGGCTCACCTACAATGCCTTTTATCATCACAGGGGAAGCGGAATCTTATTTCATCCAAGGACATATTGTCTGTGGTGCTGCTGCAAGAGGGAAGGTTAGCTTATATCATCCCAAGGGGTAGAGACCTTATCCTGTCCTGAAAAAGCAAACTCAGAGTCGAGTGAGTTGCAGCTGGCTGAGTCCATGAGTTTACAGTTTATAAACCATTTGCGTTGCACTAAAGCTTAATCCAGGTAAGTACAAATAGGCACCACAAGGAGGTACAGGTTACTCAACAGCCAACTGCTTATCAATGACGAGGACAGGTCTCTCTTACAACAGAATCAACAGATCAGCTTTTCTACACAACTCCTTGACAAGTTTCCTACGATCAGCCCCACCATTCATCGTCCATACCATTAGAGTCTGTCTGTCTGTCCTGCACCCATTGGTTCGTGTCCTACCATTCTCTCATTCTTACAGCATTACACAACCTGAAAAACCCTACACTAGTCACCTGCTTCCACATGTCTCCTACATTCGATATCCATGTCTTGCTACCATGTAGCTTTACATGATACATCCAACAGATCGTGGACAGGTGGGACAATTAAGTATACAGGTAGGTGCATGTGTAACTGGGTAGGTAGATGAGCAGGTAGGTGGGTAGATAGCAGAGTTGATAAACTGGAAGGTATATATGTAGGTAGGCAGGTACTCACCTCAGCTAAAAGCACAAGATTTTCCAGTAAAGTAAGGTTCCATGTTTTCTTACCATTCTCTTCACTGATTAAACTACATTTGTGCTTAGACACCAGACCTGTGGAGGGAGAGAGAATTGGGGTTAGAGAAGGGTGAGAGAGAGCAAGAGGCAGATGGTTGTAACAAGAGAGAGAATATAAAAAGAATGTTACCATCAACGAGAGATACTACAGTTGTCTGAATTCGTTTTTCTTCCTCTTCATCTGCTTTGTCTGGAAAAAAAAAGACAGAAATGAATACAAATATATGCGTGTTCATACACAGGCACAGACTTTAGTTAATTTAACAGCCATTATTTCTCTGCTCGAATGTGTTGGATGGGGATGTAGTGGAGGCGCAATGGCCCAGTGGTTAGGGCAGCGGACTCGCGGTCGTAGGATCACGGTTTCGATTCCCAGACCAGGCGTTGTGAGTGTTTATTGAGCGAAAACACCTAAAGCTCCACGAGGCTCCGGCAGGGTATGGTGGTGATCCCTGCTGTACTCTTTCACCACAACTTTCTCTCACTCTTACTTCCTGTTTCTGTTGCACCAGTATTTCAAAGGGCCGGCCTTGTCACTCTCTGTGTCACGCTGAATATCCCCGAGAACTACGTTAAGGGTACACGTGTCTGTGGAGTGCTCAGCCACTTACACGTTAATTTCACGAGCAGGCTGTTCCATTGATCGGATCAACCGGAATCTTCGTCATTGTAACCGACGGAGTGCTTCCAGTTGAAGCAGGATGCTCTTCCTGTTGCCAATTCTTCCCCCGTTTTTCAAGAAAGGGATTATATATTCCAGAGGACTTCAAAAGCAGAGGGAGAGAGAAAGAGAGACACCAGTTGTCCTATTTTAAAAAGGAATGGCAACAGGAAACATCAAATCATCAGCAAAACCTTGGAATACTTACATCTATGCACATGTGTACAGATGGCACAGGCACGGCTGTGTGGTAAGAAGCTTGCTCCCCAACCACATGGTTCCAAGTTCAGTCCCATTGCGTGGCACCTAGGGCAAGTGTATTCTACTATAGCCCTGGGCCGACCAAAGCTTTGTCAGTGGATTTGGTAGGTGGAGACTGAAAGAAGCCCGTCATATATATGTACATGTATGTATATATATATATATGTGTGTGTGTGTTTGTCCCCCACCACCATCACTTGCCAACCGATGTTGGTATGTTTATGTCCTCATAACTTAGCGGTTCAGCTAAGTATATATATATATATATATATATATATATATATATCTGTGTGTGTGTGTCTGCGTTTGCCTCCCACATCATCGCTTAACTGGTGTTGGTGTGTTTACATCCCTGTAGCTTAGCAGTTTGACTGATGGAATAAGCACTAGGCTTACAAAGAAAAAGTCCTGGGGTGGATTTCTTTGACTAAAAACTCTTCAAAGCAGTGCTCCAGCATGGCCGCAGCCAAATGACTGAAACAAATAAAAGAATGCACACACATTCTTCTACGAGAATCTGCTTACAGTTTCTGCCTACCAAATCCACTCACAAGGAGTAAGGCATTGATTGTCCTGGGGCACGATAGTAAAAGACACTTGTCCAAGGTGCCGCACAGTGGGACTGAACCCTAGACGATGTAGTTGCAAGGCAAACTGCTTAACCGCACACCCATGCCCTCCCCCATGCTTGGGTTAGTGTAACAGCCAAGGCATTCATCAAAAGAGGTGTCCTGTGACACAGAGGCCTGACTGTGTTACAAGTCACAGATAGTTAACAAGGATCATTAATTATGTGTCAAATATACTGAAAAGGTGGCGAGCTGGCAGAACCGTTAGCACGCCGGGCGAAATGCGTAGCCGTATTTCGTCTGCCGTTACGTTCTGAGTTCAAATTCCGCCAAGGTCGACTTTGCCTTTCACCCTTTCGGGATCAATAAATTAAGTACTAGTTACGCACTGGGGTCGATATAATCGGCTTAATCCGTTTGTCTGTCCTTGTTTGTCCCCTCTCTGTTTAACCCCTTGTGGGTAGTAAAGAAATATATATTATGTACATTCATAAATCCAGGTCTTTTGGCCATATATTTACCTGTATGATTTTTGACCATACTCAAAAGCTACCACTATTATAGTGATTGTTTCTGTCTACAGGCCCCACATTCAAGTTATGTCTATTTCCAGAGCTTTGTTGCTCAAGAATTTCTCCATTTCTTTTACAGAAACACTGCCATCTGTTGGGACTGATACATCACTTTTTCAAATTTAGCCCCTTGTGGGTAGTAAAGAAATACATGTACTGAACTAGATTGTGGTCAGTTGTCACCCATCACAGGAAACCCCCCTCAACCCCCCCAGCAACTACCCTCGTTATTTGGTGCAAACGATGGAATGAAACTTACCGAAACCGTTCTCGTACAAGAGGTGAATATAAAGAACATGCTCGACCATTAGCAGGAATACTTGGTGATGGTTTTGTAGGAGATACGAAGATATCCGTGTTGGATAGGGTCCATGGATGGTGTACTGGAAATAGAAACAAAGGCGACATGTGGGTGAAGCTACATTAGGATTGCACCACGTGAACATGTAGGCTTGTCCCCATGTGGCAGACAGTCAAGACAGCTTCAGGTAAGGAGACTCACGAGCAAACGAAAGGAAGAAAATCTAAAACTAAAGACAGCACCAGGTGTTTATATTGCCTTAGACTGTGTGTACATATACGTGAGTATACATACATGTATATAATTTCATTACTCTCTACTTGTTTCAGTCATTTGACTGCGGCCATGCTGGAGCACCGCCTTTAGTCGAGCAAATCGACCCCGGGACTTATTCTTTGTAAGCCCAGTACTTATTCTATCGGTCTCTTTTGCCGAACCGCTAAGTGACGGGGACGTAAACACACCAGCATCGGTTGTCAAGCAATGCTAGGGGGACAAACACAAACACACACATATATATATATATATTATATATATATATATATATATATATACATACATACATATATACGACAGGCTTCTTTCAGTTTCCGTCTACCAAATCCACTCACAAGGCATTGGTTGGCCCGGGGCTATAGCAAAAGACACTTGCCCAAGATGCCACGTAGTGGGACTGAACCCGGAACCATGTGGTTGGTTAGCAAGCTACTTACCACACAGCCACTCCTGCGCCTAGGTAATATTTTAATAAGGAAAAGCAATAGAAAACTCCAGCTAAGGCACAAGTATTTACTCACAATCAACTTTTATTTCCTGTCTTACGAGAGTTCTATGTGGCCACCACTTGCAGCACGGGTGACATCAATGCGATGAGAGACTTCCTCCCAGACATGTATCAGCATATCATGATCCACTGAGTTGATCGCTGTTTAAGGTCAGAGCACCCACATGAAACAGTTGAGCATGTAAGAGATTCTCCTAAGGTGAACGTCTCAAGACAAGGTTTATGGTCCCTTTTTCTTTGAAGGAAACACCGTTACAGGACAGACCTACCTCAATATGCTCCAAACCTGGCTCTTCACTTCATCATCATCATCATTGTTTAACGTCCGTTCTCCATGCTAGCATGGGTTGGACGGTTCGACCGGGGATCTGGGAAGCCAGAAGGCTGCACCAGGCTCCGGTCTGATCTGGCAGTGTTTCTGCAGCTGGATGCCCTTCCTAACACCAACCACTCCATTTGAAAGCAGATTTGCAGGACTTCATTTTTCAACAAGATGGAACACTGCCCCATTGGCATCTGATGGTTCGAGCCATTTTGAATGCAAAAGTGCCCCAGCAATGGATTGGTCAGAAAGAGGCCCCAAGGCCTTGCTCTTTGCGCTTGGCCTGCGAGATCCCCAGACCTCACCATGGGATTTTTTCCTTATGGGGATATGTAAAAGATTGGGTTTATGTTCCATCACTACCCACTAACCTCGGTGACCTTAAACAAATAACAACAGCGATCAACTCAGTGGATCGTGATATGGTGATACGCGTCTGGGGGGAATTCTCTTATTGCACTGACACTGCCTGTGCGGCAGGTGGTGGCCACTTTAACCCTGAAGACAGGAAATAAAAGTTGATTGTGAGTAAATACTTGTGACTGGAGTTTTCTATTGCTTTTCCTTATTAAAATATTGCGTGATAAAATTGGTTCATTCTTTTTAAAAACCCTGTTTATATATGACTGGCTTCTGTGCCGGTGGCACATAAAAAGCACCATGCGAGCGTGGCCAATGCCAGCGCCGCCTTGACTGGCTTCCGTGCTGGTGGCACGTTAAAAGCACCAACTGATCGTGGCCGCAGCCAGACTCCCCTGGCACCTGTGCCGGTGGCACGTAAAAAGCACCCACTACACTCGCGGAGTGGTTGGCATTAGGAAGGGCATCCAGCTGTAGAAACACTGCCAGATCATACTGGAGCCTGGTGCAGCCTCCTGGCTTCCCAGACCCCAGTCGGACCGTCCAACCCGTGCTAGCGCGGAAAACGGACATTTAAACGATGATTTTATATTTATATATATATATATATATATATATAACATCACCATCATTGTTTAACGTCCACTCTCCTTGCTGGCATGGGTTGGACAATTTGACATGGAGCTATTCAGACTCTACTCGTCTGTTATGGCTGGGTTTCTCTGGCTGGATGCCCTTCCTAATGCAAACCCCTTAATCTGTGCTGGATGCTTAATTTGGTTCTCAGTCTTCTTCCTGCAACTTCTCTCATGCATGATCCTTCCTAGATTTGATAAACAAGTTCTGATGCAAATTCTGCATAGACATAAACACGCACACACACACACATCATTAGTTTTACATTCACTTTTCCATGCCTGCATGGATCAGATGGAATTCATTGAGGCAGGTTTCCAACAGCTGGGTGCTCTTCCTGCCACCAACTCTCACCTGTTCCCAAGCAAGGTAATATTTTCTCCCAAGGACAGAAAATTAGAAATATACGTGCTCCTTATTGTTTCTGCTCACCAAATCCTTTCACAAGGCTTTGGTCAGCCGAGATCTATAACAGAAAACACCTGCCCAAGGGGCCACAAGTGGGGCTGAACCTGAAAGCCCTGTGGTTTCACAGCCATACACATACGTATAGTAAACTACTCAAAGACACACAGACAGACAATGAAGACAGTCATGATGACATTCATCCCTGGAAGTTGCAGGGAGTCAGAGACAGGCATTACAGCCACACAGCCACATACGTAGAGAGAGCGGTGTTGTAGTTAAGTTATGTAGCTTACCTTGATGGGGAGTTTGTAATGTTTACAGTCGACGACATGTTGTTGAAATAATTGCTTAAGGTCTCTCAAAACATGCACCATTGGTCTCTTACTAACAGCACTGGTACCATTCTGTGTAGTAGTAGCACTACTGTCAGGCTGACGACCCAAGTAGATCGCTGCTATCAACGTACGCAGCAGGTAACTGTGTAATTTCAGCCAGGCTTTCTGTAACCGAGGGAGAGAGAGAGAGAGAGACAATGAGTGAGTGAGAGAGAGACAATGAGTGAGTGAGTGAGAGAGAGAGAGAGAGACAATGAGTGGGTGAGAGAGAGAGAGAGACACACAGGTAAGGTGGGGGTAGGGGGAATGGGGTGGAGTTCAGACAGAGATTGGGGTAGGAGGGAACATGGGACAAAGTGGACTGAATGGTTCCGAAATGAAGAAGACAGGGATCAGTTGAAAGAAGCTTGTCAGGGTTAGAAAGGGATTAACTGAAATAAAAAAAAAAAGGTTAGGGTAGAAAGTTACAGTAAGGAGACAGGGTGGGAATGGGTGTTAGTAAAGGAGTAGATGAATGTAGAGGTTTAGGGATTCAACTGACTTAAGATTATTATGTTAATTCCCCTCCTGATACTGGGGCCAAAATTAATAGACAAACTGAATTAAGGTTCCTTACCTCCTCCATAAAAGACCTCTCTTGTAGTTCTTTCAATGTCTGTCTGAAGGATAAATAAATAGGCACAATGTTAGGGATGGAGCAAAAGTCACCATTGTCATTATCACATCATCAATCTTCAATCATTACCATCACCATCAATCACTCATCCTCATTAGGGAGCCTTCATATGGCTATTTGACCAGTTCACCAGTCTTTAATAATAATTTTCCTAATTTTGACATAAGGCCAGTAAGTTTAAGAGAGAGAGCAGGCTAGTTTGGTTACACTGACCCCACAAAAGGATGAAATGGCAATATCAACATCTGCAGCATTTGGACCCAGAACATAAAACTGGAAGAAACCACACCAAATGTTTTCTCCGATGTGTTCAGAATTCTGCTTTAATAACTGTTGCATAAAGTCAGAAACTTTATTGACCCCGGACAGATTTAATTAGAATTTTCTTCAGGTCAAGTAGTCCATCTCTCTCAAAAGGTCCATGAATAAGGGTTGTTTAAGGATGTTGAACGAACCACCCATGTTTCCAGAAGTGAATTATTCAAACTCCAAAGAATCCCTCTCAACACATGGCCATGATGCTCCCCCACTACTTCTGCTCGTGATCAGAGATGCACATATCATCAGCCACTAAGGGACAAGATCATCTGGTTACGGTCAAACAACTGACAAGCAAATCTGTGGTATTGAGCAGAATATTTGCTGTAGCCCATCTTTTATACCAAGACAAAACAATGTACATGATAACACATCCAATCAGTTAAGATCAGAAGCCATGAGAGCCACTGCCTGGTACTGCATCAGGGCATAGATTATTATTATTATTATTATTATTGTTAGAACACCAGACAAAATGCTGAGCTACATTTTGCACATCTTTACATTCTGAGATCAACTTTGCCATTTATCCTTTCAGGGTTGATTAAATAAGTACCAGTCACGTACTGGGGTTAATGTAATCGACTGCCCTCTCCTGCCAAAAAAACTGTTGGCTTTGTATCAAAATCAGAAACAATTAGCACAATCATCGTTTTTTTTATTATTCAGTTGCCTGTCTCCATTCATCATCATCATTT
>NW_021826258.1:47500-50468 GCF_006345805.1 Octopus sinensis | reverse complement strand
CTACAGACATACACACAACCCCTGCACACATACACACACTAAAAACATACGCCCCTTACACCTCTTAAGACAGACGCGCATCTCTCTCTCTCCCTATATACGTATACTACACACAGACACACACATTTATCTACATATAAATATATATATATATACATATACATCCATAGGTTATATATGTATACATGCATAATGTATATATATATATATATACATACGTATATATATATATATAATAGATCTATATATATACATTACGTATATATATATAGATATATATATATATATATGATATATATATACATACGTAATATATATATATATATATAAATACATGCATATATATGTATATATGTATACACACACATATATCCATACGTGTATGTATATATATATATATATATATATATATAATATATTATAATATATACTATATTATATATATATATATATATATATATATAATACACATAGATATATATACATATATATTGCCTGACACCGGAAGTGATGGTGACAGTTTAAAAATCAATAACGATCATAAAATTTTATCTTCCCATGAGTTGCATGTAAAGTTCAGTTCACCCCTGACCAGGCAATGACATGTTCAGACATTTCCTTAAGTGACCCTTTAAAAGCTTTTGGACATCAGGTATCTATGTGTGTGTGTGTGTGTGTGTGTGTGTGGTGTGTGTGAATGAATGGAAGTATGTGGAAGTGTGGAAGTGTGGAAGTATGGGAATATGTGGAAGAATGGAAGTATGTGTGCGTGTGTTTGCATGTGTCAGCGTGCCTGAGGCTTCTATGTGGGTTCTGTTTATATGTATGTTTATATGCATGGTTGTGTTTATATATATATATATATTGTGTGTGTGTGTAATATATAAATATACGCATTTATATATGTACGCATTTGCATATGTATATATATATATATATTACATATACATACATATATAAATGTAATATAACCACGTGCGGATTGTTGGCGATTTTTTCCCTCCGTCTTCCTTTTCCCTTGGACTTTCCTCCTTCTCCTGTTTCTGATGAAGAGCTTTGCTAGAAACGTAAAACCACCTTTCTTTCATTCGCTGAGCATCTGCTAAAATTTTGCATGTTTCATGTCCTCGCGTTGTTTTTTTTTTTGTTTGTTCTTCGTTTTGCTTTGAGATTCACTATATCTATCTATCTATCTATCTATCTATCTATCTATCTATCTATCTATCTATCTATCTATCTATCTATCTATCTATCTATCTATCTATCTATCTATCTATCTATCTATGTGTATATATATATCTATCTATCTCTATATATATATATATATATATATATATATATATATATATATATATATAAATTAGAAAAAAAAGTTAATATAATAATAGAAATATAAAATTAAAATAACAATAAAATATCAATGATTAAGTAATTACAAAAAAAAATAATAATAACGTATATAATTGGTATTATATACGGTTTTATTTTTTTTTGCAATTTACTTAATCATTGATATTTTATTGTTATTTTAACTTAAATATTTCTATTATATGTAATTTTCTAGATGGTGTAATTTAATTGTTCATTTTGAATTGTTAAAAGGTGTTTTTTTCTAATTTATATATATATATATATATATATATATATATATATATATATATATATATATATATAGGGTAAAGGTAAAGATCCCTTTGGTCATAAATGACTATGGGATTGCACCTAGAAAGTTACCCTCCGAAGCACAAGTCCGAACAAGGTCGTTGATGGAAGACCAGCGGTTGCCCAAGCATACCAGCCTCCCCTCTTCATACCACCGATGTTATCCAAGGAAAAGGCAAAGGCCGATATAACTTGGCACCAGTGACGTTGCAACGCATTTCTACAGCTGAGTGAACTGGAGGAACGAGAAATAAAGTGTCTTGCCCAAGAACATAACAACAGTCCAGGAATCGAATTCACTATCTCATGACACTCTAACCACTGAGCCATGCGCAATGTATATAGAAAGAGACAGTTGCGCAAGGTGCCGCGCAGAGTAAGGAAGTGAACCTGAAACTATGTGGTTACAAAGTGAGGCATTGAGACTCCCCTCGGTCATGACTGACCGTGGGATTGAACCTAGAAAGTTACCCTTCTAGGCACAAGTCCGGGCAAGGTTGTTTATGGAAAACCAGCAGTCTTCTATGCATAACGGCCTCCCCTCTCCGCGCTACCTGTGTTATCCAAGGGAAAGGCAAAGGGGTCGATACAGCTTAGCACCTGTGACGTCGCAACTCATTACTACAGCTGAGTGAACTGGAGCAACGTGAAATAAAGTGTCTTGCTCAAGAACACAACACCCAGACCGGTCCAGGATTCAACTCACAACCTCACGACCGTAAGCTCGAAGCCATGCGCCTTCACATATCTAATTAATTTGATTATGCTAGAGCTAAACGTTTAGATTATTTACAAGCATCCGGTAACTGGTTGGCACCAACATTAGATTCCGTTTTCTTTGAGGCTTATTAACATTACTCAAAGCCACCCGCTTCCCGAAACATTCGATACAGTTGGTTAACCTTCCTTGCCTCACCCTTAGCACTGGCAATGTCTCACTGTCACCGTCATTACGTATGGCCTCAGTTTTTTTTTTACCCTATTCCCATCCTTCATCCGTCTTCCTAGCTCATCCCTGTGGTTTAAAATCACAAAAGTGATATATTTAATTAGAACAAGTGCAAAGTTAGGCTGCTTGTTAAAAGCAGCCTTGATAGGGCGAGCGTACTAATGTATGTATGTATGTATGTATGTATGTATGTATGTATGTATGTATGTATGTATGTATGTATGTATGTATGTATGTATGTATTTGTATGCAAGCGTGTATATGTTTATATATGTTTGCACGTGTGTGTTGTATATATGTGTTATGTATGCATATATATATATATATATATATGTGTGTGTGTATGTGGTTGTGTGT
>NW_021826258.1:40000-42500 GCF_006345805.1 Octopus sinensis | reverse complement strand
CCTGGCTAGGATTTAAAAGGTCGCAGTTATTTTCATATTTACATGTATACACACAAATACATAAAAATAGACACATATATACACACTGAGACAAATACACACACTTACATACACACTTACATATCATTCTTGAACAAGAATATTATTGACAGTGACTTCGAAGTCACTGTCGGAAATTTCTAAGTCACTCTCGATAATATTCTTGTTTAAGAGTAATAAATATGAATTCTACAGAAAGATAGAGTAACCTATGTGTACAAAAACGTATATGAATAACCTCCCCCACACACATACGGATTTGCAAGCGCATGAATATATACCCATGTGTAATGGATTCGTCTATTTATATGCTATTGTACCCTAATGTACTGGTCCCTTATGGGTTTCGCTCCACAATGGAAATCACTTGTGTCTGACCTGGATATTGTGCAGGGCTCCGTTTTTGGTTGCGTGTTTTAGCAGTGTAGTGAAAGTGCTCAACGTAGTAGTAACAGTATTATTATTATTATTATTATTATTATTATTATTATTAATAGTAGTAGTAGTAGTAGCAGTAGCAGCATTAGTTGTAGTGGTGGTACGGTGACTGTGGTAGTAGTATTAGTAAAGTAAAAATTAGTAGTATACAAATAGTAGTAGTAGTTGTTGTAGTAAGTAGTAGTAGTAGTTTTGCTTGTAGTTGTAGCGGTAATAGTACAATTAGTAGTAGCAACAGTAACAGTGTTGGTGGTTGTAGCAGTATTGGTAGTGTTAATAGTTGTGTTGGTGGTGGTGTGGTGGTGTCGGTGGGGGTGGCAGTTGCGACTGTAGTGGTGGTGGTGGTGGTGGTGGCAGTGGTGGTAGTGGTAGTAGCAGCGGCAATAGAAGTATCATCATCATCATCAGCAGCAGCAGCAGCAGCAGCAGTAGTAGTAGTAAAAGACGATGATGTGTGTAAGTGTGCAGTGGTTTGCCATTATTTCTTTCCATATGTATATATATATATATATGTGTGTGTGTGTGTGTATGTACGTGACTGCGCACGTGTGCGTATGCGTGTGAGCTTGCGTGCGTTTGTGTACGTGTGCATGTGAGTGTACGTCCTGGGGCTTCTGTTATTTATACATAAAATAAACCCCATTTCGTAATTCCCTGAGGACCCTATCATTTAACGCTCGCTGTTATTTTGGTTGTCATTCTCCACCATACACTGGATCTTATTAATTCCAGTGGCTCTCAATCCCACTACTACTGCTGCTGCTACTACTACTACTACTACTACTACTACTACTACTACTACTACTACTACTACCACTACCACTACTACTACTACTAGTCGCTGTACTTTTTCTTTCACTTCTAGTCGCGTTAACTATTACCATCACCACCACCACCACCACCACCACCACCACCACTACTACTACTACTACTACTACTACTACTACTACTACTACTACTACTACTACTACTACTACTACAGTAGTTTTCTTATTGCTTTCTTTCATTGTGTTGAGACCATACATTGTTTTGTTTGGGTATTTCCTATAGATTTTAAAGATACTCCCTGTACAATCCATGTGTACAATGCTTTGTTGAGATTATATGTCCCTTGTGAATATATGCGTGTCCTACGGTTTTGACTATATAGTTACCAGCACCGTTTTGTAATCAACCTAGCTCTATAGAGATTGTTTCTCTATTCACTTCTTAAATCATGGTTATCTCTATTTCGAGATCATTATACTTAGACTTTTTTTTTTGTCATTTTTTTGATAGATACAATGTTACCTGTTAGGACTGATTACCAGCCCTTCTCTTTTCTGGTGGCTCCGACATCTATTTAGCGGTCAGAGTGAACGGTTATCTCTCAGAACCGTTCAACATCATGCACTCAGTCCGGCATGGTTGCCTCTTCTCGCCTTTCTTGTATGTACTGACTCTTGATCCACAACTACACAAACTAGAGATGTTGAGGGGCATCCCGCATGACCTAGGATGTGGAAGATGTCATGTAGTGGTCGCCCTTCGCCAGACGCGTATTTCCCTAGCTGGTCTCTTTAACGGAGCTGCAGTCTTGGGTCAAACAGAGACCTAGAGAGGGCATTTGGAAAATGGAATGTCTTCAAGCGCTCACAGCTCCCAGCCAGTTGGACACTGCGATAGGTGGAACGTCCAATTTAGCTTTCTATAGAGGATTAGTGGAGGGAAAGTACAACGACGTTCTTGGGGAGACCTTGGGCGTCGAAGAAGATCAGTTAGCAATTTTTTTGCGGAAAACTTTCGGCCGGGGACCAATGCATAACTTCCAAAAATCTCTGGCCTGGCAGTACTGCCGGGGAGCTTTGCCTGTTCGAAATAAACTATAGTGACACGGAAGTGCCGTCAGCTGAGAATGTCTGAGATGCGCGCAGGACGATGAGACGGTCCAGCAGCACTCGTCCAGTGCCCAAGCATTGCTGACCTGTGGGTTTATGTCAAACACCTGCTGTTGCTTGTAGGACGGATCCCGCTGTCAACTGAA
>NW_021826258.1:22500-35000 GCF_006345805.1 Octopus sinensis | reverse complement strand
TGCCATCGATCAACGAGATTATTTGTGCCTTGCTGGTAAAAACTTATTGAGCATGCATTTCAGTGAGTTGATTGCAGTAAACCTCTGCTGTAATGCTCTGATTGGCTTCCAGAAAGCTGTAATGGACAACACCAATTGCAGACCACTAGACAGTCACCATAATCTTTTGCTGATGCAACTTTGGCTTTGGGAAATGTTTGGGGGACTCATCACGATCAAGTCATTGATCCGATCGTTTACGGTTATCATAAAGGATCCACTTTTCGTCACAAGTAACTTTTCGGTCAAGAAAAGGATCATTGGTGTTTCGCATCGAGCACACTTCAAAACGCCGAACTTTTTGATTTTCATTGAGCTCATGCTGTACCAATTTATCGAGCTTTTTTACCTTCTGTGAGAAAAACAGTACCATGGCGCAATTCAATCTGCCAGAAATTTGAAAACGACATGCTGTAAAGCTTGGCATTTGTGCCGGAAGCTCCAATACGAACATTTCAGAGTGTTTGGGTGTCAATCTGAGAGTGATAAAAACCAAACACCCAATCAGCATCATGATGTTTGGAATAATTACTAATAATGGCGACGTTATGCCTCCATTCATCTTCCCACACGACCCCAAACTCAACACGGATGCCTACATCAAGTGCCTGGAGGAGATAGTGCTTCCCTGGGTCAAGAGGGTGGCTGCTGGAAGACCCTATGTCTGGCAACAGGACTCTGCATCATGCCACATAAAAAAGAAACCCCAGTCATGGCTGTCAGACAATTTCTGCGACCACATCACCCCTCACATCTGACCACTTAACTCCCCAAACTGCAACACCCTTGATTATTATGTGTGGGGCGCAGTTGAGTGAGAGACCAACAAAACTCTGTGGAACACCAAAGATGAAATGAAGGCAAAGATTATGGCAGCATTCACCAACTTAAGCAAGAAGATCGTCCAAAAGAGTTGTAGGGGATTCCGAAGTCGTCTGGAGGCCATGGTTGAAGCCAATGGCGATTTTATTCAATAAATTTACTCTCTAGTATTTCAAGATATCTTTGTGTAATTTTGATAAATATATCTGTTAAAATGAGATGTCAGTGTTATTTTCATTTTTGTGTAATTTAGACGACAGTTTATTCATCGTAACCTTGTTTCAGTCATTTGACTGCGGCTATGCTGGAGCACCGCTTTTAGTCGAACAAATCGACCCCAGGACTTATTCTTTGTAAACCTAGTACTTATTCTATCAGTCTGTTTTGCCGAACCGCTACGTTACGGGGACGTAAACATGCACACACATATATATATACACACACACACGCACATGCGCACGCAAGCACACACACACACACACACACGCACGCACACGTAAGCACACACACATATCTAGAGAGAGAGAGGGAGAGAGAGAGAGAGAAAGAGAGAGAGAGAGAGAGAGAGAGAGAGAGAGATAAAGAAAGATTAAAAAATCAAATATTAACTATGTTTCAAAAACATCTCAGAAAACAAGAATGGCGCATATATTTTGGAATTTCGTATTGTTTCGCAATTTTAGAGTTTCGTATTGAGCTTTCGGAGTACAGATTTTCAGACACACGTGGTATCACTTCTATCCCCCATAATACGCGTATTTGAGAAAAGAAAAAAAAAAGAAAAATTTAACGAGGAAAGCGCTTACACACAAAACGAAAACTTTATTCCAAAAGCTTCGTATCATATTTTTTATTTTTCTAAGATATTTTGAAAATAGTTAATTGCTTTTATGAAGATCTTTCTTCAAATATTGTGACTGTATCGAGTAAAAAACCTGTATGTATGTATGTATGTATGTACACACACACACACACATATAGGTACACATATGTTTATGTATATATGCTACGTTAACAAACAGAAACACTCACACACACACACACACACATACACAGAGGTGGATGGATGTCGCAAAGTGTGCAATGATGATGGTGATGATGATGATGTTTGGGGTGTATGACGATGTTTATTCTTGTTTGTTTGCTCTCTGTTCAGTTTATTCTATTCTTGTTTTTGTTTCTGTTGTTGTTGTTGTTGTTGTAGTTGTTGTTCTTGTTGTTGTTTGATGTCTTTGCCATTTAGGTTGTGTTGTTATTGCTTATTGCGTTTCTACAGAGACTCTGAATGTGGAAATGAAAAACAAAAGGATTCTTTTGGTAACTAACAAACATACATGCTCTCACAAAATAGCATGCACACACACACACACACAGATGTATTTGCGTGTATACGCACACATACATATATACAAGCATATATATAAGTATACGTGCGTGATATATATATATATATATATATATAAACTCTTTACAGACACATACACACACATATACAGAAATATTTGTATATGTGTATAATATATATATATATATATATATATATAATATATATACATATATTATATATATACATATATATATAAATGTGAATGCATACATGTATTAATGTACACATATATATATACATGTGTGTGCGTATGTTTACGTAATATATATTATATATATACCATATATATATATACATATATATATATACATATACATTATATATTATATATATATATATTATATATATATACCATATACATATATTATATATAATATATCATATAATATTATATATATATTATATTTTTTATATAATATAACGCATGTGCGTGCGTTTACGTACGTCTTGTAAGTATGTATGTATGTAATTAGAAGCGACTTCTTCGTTAAATGGCACCCATAGCCTTGGCGTAATCTGTAGATGGAGGCTTTTCACTTTTGTTTGGAGATAAGAAATATTCAAGAGCCACAACAACAGCTATAACAACAACAACAACTACCGCTACCACAACCACCACCACCACCACTACTACTACTACTACTACTACTACTACTACTACTACTACTACTACTACTACCAATAACTGTAAGAATAACGGCTATGATTGTTTCTGACTTAGGGACAAGGCCGGCCAGCAGTTTTCGAGGGCAAGATGTTTGTTAATGGTATCGAGCTCAATATTCACCTTGTACATTGTCTTATCGACCGGGGGTGGGGTGAAAGCTGAAGATGATGTTGTTGGGATTTGAACTCCAGACCACTGCGACCCGAAGAAATATCGCTCGGATTTTTTTTTTTTTTTGTGGCGCGGAAGGATCCGATGCTCTTGTGATGTTGTAAACTGGCCACATTTATTTAAATACTGCTTTAATTTAAAAAAAAATAAGTGGTGGCTCATGGCTTAGTGGTGAGGGTGTTGGATTCATGATCGTAAGGTCGTGGTTTCGATTCCTGGATCGGGCGATGCATTGTGTTCTTGAGTTAAACACTTCTTTTCATGTTGCTCCAGTTCATCCAGCTGGCAAAAGTGAGTAATCCTGCTACGGACCTGTGTGTCCCGTCCAAGGAGGAACATATATGGGTTGGAGAAACCAGGAAGTCGACCCCAATGCTCTTTACGGAATAATGTGGACTAACCATATTAACACTAGTCAATGACGAGAAAAATAGCTGTTGTTGCTGATGGTACTACTACTGCTGCTGCTACTACTACTACAACTACTACTACTACTACTACTACTACTAGTACTACTGCTGTTGTTGTTGCTGCTGCTGCTACTACTACTACTGCTGCTGCTGTTGCTACTACTACTACCACTACTACTACTAGTAGTGGTACTACTACTGCTGCTGCTGCTGCTACAATGACACTACAAAGAACAACAACAACAATAACAGCAACAACAACTGCAAAAAACGAAAAAAAGCTTAGACAAGAAGAAAGTAAACAACCACATTAATAACAGCAACAACAACAACAACAATGATAGTAAAAACAATAACAACAACAGCAACAACAACAGCAACGTAAAAGATAAGAATGAGTAAGAAATCCAACGGAATCTACAATAAACAATCACTAATAACAACACGAAGAACTACTACTACTACTACTACTACGACGACGACGACGGGGAGCGCAAAAAACTTAATGAACATACGTACACAGACAGACACACATACACTAACATAAACATATACATAGAAGGAAAGGGGGAGAGAACGGGAGCGAAAGTCAGATAACGTGTGCGTGTGCGCACGCTACAGAGGGAGAGAGAGAGGGGGAGAGAGAGAGGGGGAGAGAGAGGGAGAGAGAGAGAGGTAGAGAGAGAGAAACCAGATACACATGACAGAAACCGTGTGGATGGATTTAGGAGGCGATAGTAAGAAATAACAGCGCCACCCAGTGGTACAAGTAAAACGGTAACAACAAGATTTGCTTTGCAAACCCACGCTAGTGCCAGACGACTGGAATTGAAATAAGATACATAGTGATTCCTTCAATTGTCACAAGACCAGTGCTGTGAGATATTAAAGACGAAACCACAAACACTAGAATTTTACCCAGAACTAAAATAAAAACCCAAAAAACAAAACCAAATATATCTACAAAATGGAAAAATCAGTCAATCAAACAATAAATCAAGTATCAATCAATCAGTCTGTCTGTCTGTCTGTTTGTCTGTCTGTCTCTCTCTCTCTCTCTCTCTCTCTTTCTCTCTCTCTCTCCCTCCATTTTAACAGCCTGTCTGTCTATACTGGACTTTAGATGCACCGAAACTACGGTTGAGTTGGGTCTCAATGGCTGAAGAGGATTATCAAGTTTATTTGCCCTTTATACTTTTACAATAGTCGTTTCCAAGTCCCATTGTGATATATATATATATATATATATATATATATATATATATATATATATATATACATACATATAATATATATGTTAGGTCATCCCATAAGTTCTGTCTGATTTTACCTTTTTTAAAATTGAATGAAATTTAATAGTATTTTAGAATGTCTAATGGAATTTAAAATTATTTTTATGCATTTGTGTACATTTAAACTAATTAAATATTATTTTACAGAATAATAGAATTAAAATGTCTTTGATTAAAACCCTTTCTAAAGTATCCAAAGAGCATTTAAGGCACATAATGCTTTATTAGTAAAAAAAAAAAAAAGGAAATTCTGCAGCCGAAGCGACTCGAAACATATACTCAGTTTATGAGAAAGAATGCTTGAATGAAAGAACTTGCAGAAGATGGATTGCAAAATTCAGAAGTGGAGATTTCAGCCTTGAAGATGAAGATCGAACAGAACGTCTAGTTGAGTTTCATGATAAGCTCATTGAGGCATTATTTGAAGAAAATCCTGCATTATCAGTTGAAGAATTGGCAATAAAGCTTAGTTCAAACCACACAACTGTTCATCGTCATCTTCAACAACTTGGAAAGGTTCCTAAACTTGGAAAATGGGTGCCTCATGAATTGTTCGGAAGCAACCGCAAATCCCAAGTTGACATCTGCTCTTCTCTCCATTCTCGCGGACTCATTTCACCCTTTTTGGATAGACTTGTGACTGGTGACGAAAAATGGATCTTCTATCGAAATGTTAAACATCGTAAACAGTGGCTTATTAAAAGGGGAAAGGCTCAACCACAACCGAGAAGGGAACTTAATAAGAAATAGGTTTTTTTTCTCTATCTGGTGAGATTGCAAAGGAGTAATTCACTTTGAATTGTTACCACCTAATGCAACAATCAATGCTGAAGTCTACTGTCAGCAATTAGAGCGTTTGAACCAAGCTTTGAAGAAAAAAAGACCCGCTTTAGTGAATCGAAAAGGAGTGATGTTCATCAGGACAATGCGCAACCCCACACTGCAAAGATCACATCACAGAAGATCGAAGAGTTTGGTTGGGAAAAAATTCCTCATCACCTTATTCTCCCGACCTTGCTCTTTCAGACTGCCATTTGTTTCGTAGTTTACAGAATCATATGTGGGACATAACTTTGGCAAGCCAGGAGGAGATCGAAACTGACATTTCAGAGTTCTTCGCTTTGAAACCAAAACAGTTGTACATTGATGGGATTAAAAAGCTTGTAAATAGATGGAAAGAAGTCATAGATAATCAGGGAAAGTACATTGATTAAATTTCAATTAAATATAACATTTGATCACTTGTTTTCTTTATTCAAAATTTGGACAGAACTTATGGGATGACCTCATACATACACACACGCACACACACACACACACACATATACATATATGCAATATATCCAGTATATATATATACACACACACACATGCATTTATTTATGTATGTATATGTATGTGTGTGTGTGTGTGTGTGTGACTTTGTGTGTGTGTTGCGAAAAAGTTCGAAACCACTTAGGGAAGATCAAAGCTATCACACCATCTTTATTGCATCCATTCCGTAACGAAAGGAGTCTCTATGCGGACTTACGAGAAATAGCAACAAGAAGTTAGTTACGTAAATGAATCTATGAAGTTCCAATTGTAAAGTTATAAATGTACCAAATAGACAAACATGGCCTGAAATGACTGAAGCATGGAAGTGCTTCTTCCAATAACTATTGTCCAAAAACGCTATGTAACCGACGTTTCAATAGATACTGGCATGTAACTATGTGTGAGGCTACCACTGCTCAAAGTTGAACAGGTCACTGGTGTCGAGCGATATTAAAGGCATATCCGGGATACAAACAAACAAAAACAGGGACGAAATGAGCTTGATTTCTGACTGATCCTGCTGAAACACATTGAATGCGATATATACGCTTTGATTTCTAACTAATCCTGTAAGAGCATATTGAAAGCGAAATAACCCAGTGTGGTCAGTGACATGCATTTGAACAACAAAACGAAGGAATAAGTGTATATTAAATACCATACAAGATCATGTAAGATAATTTCTTCGTTTATTGAAATTATCTCCGCTTCCAGACAAAATATAACACTCGCTTATAGAAAGATAGTTATGTAGATAACATAAGAGCGTTGTAGTTTCCTTAAAGCAACACGAATTATGCAGCAAAATCAATGTGTTTTAGAAGGCCATAACCAATGCAGATCAAACATTATATGTCAATAATAACAGCGTGAAAATTATTTAATTAGTCTTCATATTTCAGGTAAAGTACTCCTTTTCAAAAGTGTTAAGAGAACAAAAGAGAAAAAGACACACAGAGAGAAAGAAATGTCCGTTGGCTCGGCATTCCAATTATGTGCGTATGGATGAAGATGAAAGGATGTGCGTGCGTGCGTGTGTGTTTATGTGTGTGTGTGTGTATACGCACACATAGTTAGAATATTCGCTAATGCGCGGATGTACCAACTATTTGTTTTCTGGTCCTTCTAAACGATAGATGTTTATGTGTGTGTATATATATTTATATATATATATATATGCATATACATTTTGTAGTTTGCTTGAAGCATTGCGGCATATGAAAATTGGCGTTAGTTTGTTTGGAAAGCTTCATTCAATGTAAAAGCGTGTTCAAATATCAAAGTAACAACAAGGTATTTCGGTATTACTTTGGGAATAATTTAATAATTCCTTGAATTCCAGCGATCTTATCCATAATATAAAGTGATAATAACTCAATTGCCTGTTGAATATCTCGTTGTTAGTTACTATATATTACATAACTTTTTTTTGCATTGTAAGATGCGTTTCCAAACAAATGATATATATATATACATATATATATTTACACGCACATCTTTTACAGGCTTTAACTTTCACCGGAGGTCATATGTTAGGGCAAGCTGTTCTCCTGGTCTTAGCCTCTCTTCATTTTTATCTCTCTCTCTTTCTTCTTCTCATCTGTCTCTGTAATATATATCTATATACTACAGGTGAATCTTGGTTGGTGAGTTCAAAATAAAGACCACTTCTTATAAAGGCGAATTTATTGTAAATTCATAAATGTATCACAGTTCGTGGACAGAAGACGCAAAACCATTTAGTTTCGAATCCAAACACCGGTCGGACACCCTTCAGGCTACAAGTTCTGTCCACGATGAGAACATTTTAGGCTTTGTTTTCCTTCTGCCTTGGAACTGAGGTAACTTTAATCTTTTGCTTGTTTCAGTCATTAGACTGCGGCCATGCAGGGTCTCCGCCTTAAAGAATTTTTAGTCGAATGACTTTACCCCAGTACTTGAATGTTTTTGGTTAAACCCGGTTCTTATTTTATCGGTCTCTTTTGTCGAACCGCTACTTTACAGCGACATAAACACACCAACACCGGTTGTCAAGCAGTGAAGGGGGACAAGCACAGGCACAAAGACATACACACACTCATTCACAATATATGTACATACGACGGGCTTCTTCCAGTTTCCGTCTACCAAATCCACTCACAAAGCCTTGTTTTAGCCCGAGGCTATAGCAGAAGACACTTGTCCAAGGTGCCACACAGTAGGACTGAACTCGGCACCAAGTAGTTAGGAAGCAAGTTCCTTACCACACAGCTACTCCTGCGCCTATGTTTATGAATTAACAATCTATCAATCTATCTCTCAAACTCTGTGTGTATGTATGCGCGTGTGTATGTGTGTGTACATGTGTGATGCCTGGATATAAGATGAGATAATTGCTTAATCTCATTATAGGTGACACTTAAAGTCCAAGGAAAATCGGTCTATCTATCTATCTATCTATCTATCTATCTATCTACTATCTATCTATTTATCTATCTATCTATCTATCTATCTATCTATCTATCTATCTATCTATCTATCTATCTATCTATCTATCTATCTATCTATCTATCTATCTATCTATCTGACTGTTTGTCTGTTTGTCTGTCGGTGTGTCTGTCTGTCTGTGTATCTATGTATCTGTCTGTTTGTCTGTTTGTCTGTCTGTCTATGCAGCTAGTTGTGTGCCTGTCTGTCTATATATCTCTTAATGAAAATCCCTGCACACACACACACACACATACTCATATACACACACACACACACGCTTATGCCTAATAGTTATTATATATCTCGTTTGTCATATTGACTCCCTACATAAAAACTGGAGACAAGTCTCCTGTATGGTGTGGTGTTGTTTCCCCCTACCAGCGTCACTTACCCCACCACCACCACCACAACTATCACCATCACCATCATCAGCATCGTCAGTGCTGCCGCCGACGCCGCCATTAAGATCTAAGAAACAAAGACTTTCTGTCTTTCTCTCTCTCTTTCTCTGTCTCTCTCTTTTTCTCTCTCGCAAACATGGCTGTCCTTGCTTTTAATGTTATCTGCGATTCTGTGTGAAGCATTTAAGAAGATACATGAGAAAGGATCGTCTTGAACTGGATAGATCATCTTTGTAATTGCTAGGTAGGCAAACACAGATATATAAGTAAAAAGACAAAGTGCATAGATAGATAGTTAGATAAATAGAAAGATAGATAGAGAGCGAGATAGACAGACAAATGGATATATAGATAGATGGATAGATAGATAGATAGATAGACGAATAAAGTGTCTTGCTCAAGACGCAACGCGTCGCTGGGAATTGAACTCACGACCTTACGATCGCGAGCCGAATGCCCTAACCGCTAAGCCACGAGCCTTCACACACACACACACACACACACACACACACATCTATTATATATTTGTGAAAAGGGCGGACGTTGTCTCACAAGCAGTTATGCGGGCAAAAGTGTTAGTAAATGTGGTTGGACTGACCTGAAAATTTGCACACCTATACTCTTTACTCTTTTACTCTTTTACTTGTTTCAGTCATTTAACTGCGGCCATGCTGGAGCACCGCCTTTAGTCGAGCAAATCGACCCCAGGACTTACTCTTTGGAAGCCTAGTACTTATTCTATCGGTCTCTAAGTTACGGAGACGTAAAGACACGTGCATCGGTTGTCAAGCGATGTTGGGGTGGGGGGACAAACACCAACGCACAAACATATACACACACATACACATACATACACATACACACACACACACACACATATATATACATATATACGACGGGCCTCTTTCAGTTTCCGTTTACCAAATCCATTCACAAATCTTTGGTCGGCCCGAGGCTATAGTAGAAGACACTTGCCCAGGGTGCCACACAGTGGAACTGAACACGGAACCATATGGTTAGGAAGCAAGCTACTTACCACACAGCCACTCCTGCTGGGGAGTTTGCATGGCGTGGACTCTAGGGCAAAATTCCTCATCTTTAAAATGTGGCCAGCGTAGACCTGAATGAAATCGGGTTATAATACTAGTATATATATATATATATATATATATATATATATATATATATATATATTATATATATATAAATATTATATATATATTATTCAATAAGACTTGACTCTGCTCCGTACAACTTGAAGTTTCATAGCCTCGAAGAATGAATCTAGAACGACAAGTATCTGAAGATTTATAAGTTGCATAAAACTCTTAATAAAAGATGCATATATATCTCCAACTGATTGTGCTGAGTTTCACTTCCTTTCGTTTGTCCATTTACTCGTACGTAATTTAGAGTAAATTTTGACTGGCCACCGATTTGGTAGCAAGGTTGTGAAGGAAAGTGTCTTCTTTTAATCACCATCCTTTAAATATCAAGAGGGTGTTGCAGATTTTTATAGTCTCAGATATCGTGATTGATCATTTGTAGCATAATGAATGAAGGATTTGCATTCACTCCTCAAGATACAAAGCTCAGACATACTTTGCTCCAGATGGATTGGTACATATCCTGTGCTCCAATAGTAATAGATATGAAGCTGAAAGTGTATATTGGGCACTGGATTTGCAAACTCTTTATCAATGGTCCATAGATATACTCTTTCTCTTGTATGTATGTATGTATGTATGTATGGACACACACGCACACATACAAGTATGTGTGATATCTATCTATCTATCTATCTATCTATCTATCTATCTATCTATCTATCTATCTATCTATCTATCTATCTATCTATCTATCTATCTATCTATATATATATATAAAATGTTATATATATATATATATATATAGATAGATAGATAGATAGAAATTTTTTTTCGTAATGAGATAAAAAAAAAACAAGGCCATGTAGATTTTAGAACATTTATAGATAAAATGTCTTACAGCTGTTTCCAGGATATTTATTATTTCCCTTCATGGAGACGGTGTGAGAGGATAGTTAGGTAATACTTAATTTAGATAAGATACAAAATAGAGAGTGAGGTGGAGGAAAGAAAATAGATATACACACGTATGCGTGATATACAACAACAACAGCAATAATAATAATTTAAAAAGGATTGACGTAACTCTTCACAACGGCAAACAGTCAAGACAAAGAGCGCGATTCGATTGTAATAGATATTTTATTGGTTGAACGATATTTCGACAGTAAGTCTGTCTTTGACACAACTGCTGCTGCTACTACTACTACTACTACTACTACTACTACTACTACTAATAATAATAATAAAATAATAATCCTTCCTACTATAGGCACAAGGCCTGAAATTTGGGGAAAGGCGACTAGTCGGTTACATCTCTTCAGTGTTTCGCTGGCACTTAATTTATCGATCTCGAAAGGATGAAAGGCAAAGTCATCCTCGGCAGAATTTGAATTCAGACTGACGAAATACCGCTAAGCATTTTGCCCGGGTTGCCAACGATTCTGTCAGCTCACTACCTTAATAATAATAATAATAATAATAATAATAATAATAATAATAATAATAATAATAATATTATAGAAAGATAAATAGAAAGCAAGAGGGCAAGACAAGAAGCAAAAGAGTTATAGACATTTTATGACCAGTGAGGGGAGGAGAGAGAGAGAAAGAGGAGAAGAGAGAGAGAGAGCAGTAGGGAGAGAGAGACAAGGGACAGACACTGGAGCCTGACACATAACTAATTTAAAACGTAGAGCTAGATGGGCGTATAGATAAAAACGGTTTAGTAGGTGTAGTAGTAGTAGTAGTAGTGGTAGTAGTAGAAGTAGTAGTAGTATATGCATACTCAGACACACACAAATATATATATAATATATATGTATATGTATATATAGTATATATACTATATGAATATATAGTATATACATGTAGTTGTGACTATGTGACATGGAGAACGACGACGACAATGATGATGATAATGATGATGATGATGATGATGATGATGATGATGATGATGATGATGATGATTATGATGATGATGGTGATGATGACTATGATGATAATGATGATGATGGTGATGCTACTGTTGCTGCTGCTGATGATGACGATGAGGATGATGCATATTATGTGCCGAAGTACGTGTCTCAACACGAAACTCTAGCAGCTCCGAGTAACATATATTCTCAGCTAATAAATTTGCTGATTAGACCTATCTCTCGCTTTACATGGACTTAATTAAGCTGTACTTGGGGGTTAGCGGTAAAAAATTTTCTTTGTGGTCCTTGAGAGTTAGGTACGTACAACTCTCGCTTATCTGTTGTCTAATTTAATTTTATGGGCATGAGCTTTCGCTTCAGTGTAATGTTGTTATATGTGTGTGTGTATGTATATCTTTAGCTTTTAGTGATGTTCTCGTTAAGTAACCGTTTATGTTCGGTATTATCTATTTCATTTGGGGCATATGTCTTCTTATCAC
>NW_021826258.1:7500-20000 GCF_006345805.1 Octopus sinensis | reverse complement strand
GCCAAGAACAAGAACAAGGACACGAAGAAGAAGAAACGGATGAAACAGCAGCAGTAGTAGTAGTAGTAGTAGTAGTAGTAGTAGTAGTAGTAGTAGTAGTAGTAGTAGTAAAGAAAGAAGAAGATGGACGACGATGACAAAGATGATAATAATGATGATGATGATGATGATGAAGATGAGGAGGAGGTGGAGGTGGAGGACTAAGAAACGAAGACAAAAATGAAAGGCGACTACGTCATCAAAAAACAAAAGAGAAAACGAGAAACATGGACGACGATAAGATCATGGGTTGGTTGGCGCCAGGAGAACTTGTTTTAGCTACCAACACACATTCGCTGTCACCGCCATTAACATCCAGCTCCACCGCCGCGGTCACCGCCACCGGCAGGAGCACCATTACCATCATCATCATCATCACCGCTGCTACTTCATCTACCACTACGACCATCATCACGTACTCATAACGCTTCTTTCTGCCATCCACCGTACCCCCAAAGGGGTACACTATACGCCATACACTGGCACCAATACCAATACTACTACCAATACCACTACAACCACCACCACCACCACTACCACCACCGCCACTACCATTGCAACCATCACTACCACTGCCACCACTACCACTGCCACCACCACCACCACCACCATCGCCGCCGTAAGCTCCAACAGAACCAAACACAGACACACCACTAAAGTCTCCTTTCTTCACTATCATCGCAACCACCAGCCAGCAGCACCTCTACCACTTATTCCCCACCCCACCCCGCCACTATCCCCACCATCATTACAATCACTTTAATTACCACTGCCACAGCCACACACGATTTATATCGTTCTCACCACCACCACTGCAGCCACCCTCACTACCACACCACTACCACTACAACCATTCATGCATCTATCGTCGTCACCACCACCACCGCCACCATCACCATCACTACCATTAGTACCACCACCACCACCACTATAACTATCACTTGTACTCCTTCTGCTCCACCCACTACCTCCACAACTACCATTCATACTCCACCCGCCACCACCACCACTACTACCACCACCGCCACAATTTCCATTCCAACCACCATTTCCATCTTCCACTACAACTGTGACAAAAAACCCTACCACTTACACCACCACCAGCATCCTCACCCCATCCCCCTCCATCCACTACCATTACAACTACTACCATTAAACCCGTCAACTCCACCACAAACAAACTTCATCCACCACTATTTTTTTTGTTTACCCTAAAAAAAAACGAGGTAGCAGCCCTCTACAAAATACCACACCCCATACAAAATAATTGAAATGGAAAAAAAAAGGGACAACTGTTTTGAGGGTATTGGCGGAGGTAGATATGGTAGCGTTGCTTGTCGTAAGTGCGGTGGTAATAGGGGTAGTGTTGTTGTTGCTGTTGCTGTTGTTGGTATTGATGTTGATGTGATGGTGGTAGTGATGCTGATGATGTTAGTAGGAGTAGTAATAGTGAGGTAGCGGTTAGGAGTGATGTTGTCGAAGTAATGGCGGTGGTGATAGTGTTGGAATATTTTTTGTTATTCATAATTAGGTTTTAAAGGCGGCGAATCGGCAGAGTCGTTAAAGCGTTGGATAAAATGCTTTGCAGCATTTTTTCCAGCTTCTCTGCTCTCTGAGTTCAAATCTCACAGAGGTCAGCTTTGCTTTTCTGTCGTCGTTTCTGGGTCATATATAATAAAAGGTAATCCACAATGGTTGATTAACATTGCGGTATTTGTTCTAGCGTGTGAGGGCGCATGGCCTAGTATTTAAGGTGTTGCATTCACGATCACAAGATCACGGGTTGAGTTCCCTGGATCGGGTGGTGCGTTGCATTCTGAGCAAAACACTTCATCTCACGTTGCTCTGTCATCACTTCAACACCTGACGTGTGATACACCGTGTACCTGTTCAGGCAACGTCGATTTGATGGAGGGAGTGGGCTAATGCACAGAACATACATTTGGTCACAAGAAACAAATCATTTGTGAAGGTTGAATCGTCTTTATCGGACTACGACAAGATTACTCTTATCGTTTGTTCAAGCTCTGTGCTTTTTGACAGCAACATCTACAATGACACCGATGCCAGGTGTTTTACCTGAAGTCGGCGGTTTTTACATCGGTGATGTGAAGAGAGGAGGGTTGTAAACATGGGTAACAGTCAGTCTTCCTCGAAACATCTTGCCCAGCCCTGCGCATATGTACGAGTGCAACATGTGCAAAAATTAATGGTTCAATCACGAACTGATTGATGTCCAATGAACAAGAAGACCGAAGTTTAATAGTGAGTTCCAAATACCTGTTTGAGGATTGTCCGGATAATGTCACACCCGAAATTTCTGTACGTCTCTCTGTATCTGTCCCTCTCTCTCTTTCTCTCTCCATCTCCCTCTCTTTCGTTGCTCATACGTGACCATTGTTCATTTTTCTTTTCCTCGCGTACCCATCTTTCTTTTCTTGCAGGGACGTTCAAAAGAACGGACATGTTTTTTTCTCTCTCTCTTCTATTTTTTCTCTTTTAAAAAAAAATGTTTCTCTCAGCATTCACTTTTCCCCCTCGTTCTGGTCTAACGACTCCCCATGTTTGTTTTCGTTCGGTTTCCTTGTATGTGTCCACTGTCATGTTTTTGCACCCAACTTTGGCCCTCCATAAAACCTAAATTTTATTTTAGAATTTATGTGAGTAACTGTCTTTGAAGACTCATATTGTCGTTGAATGCTCGATAACCGATGAAGAAGAGTCCTTTCTCTGTGTCTACTTTCTTCCATTTTATCCTATTTTCCACCTTTTCTCGTTGTTTACGTATTTAACTAATTTGTTTGCGTATTTCATGTTGTTTGCACTGTTGGTGACGCCCTGTACCCATACATACTTACATAAATATATACATACATACATATATACATACATACATACATACATACATACATATATATATATACATACATACATACATATATATATATATATGTATGTATGTGTGTATATATATATATATATATTATTATATATGTGTGTATATATATTATTATATATATATATGTATGTAAATGCATGTTTGAGTGTGTATGTGTATATGTGGATGTGTGTGAATGTGTGGCTTTGTGTCTGTTCCCTACCACCGCTTGGCAACTGGTGTTGGTTTGTTTACTGATAGAGAGGCTGTTAAAATAAGTACTGGGGTTGATTTCTTCGACTAAAACCTTCAAAGTGGTGCCACAGCTTGGCCACAGTCTAATGACTGAAGCAAGTAAATTTATATATAAAAATAAATTAAAATGTTGACGATCTGTATATTTTTTATAATGCGCCTGCTAAACAACAACTACGAGAGTTCTACGGAGAAATCATGAAATCCGAAAGACAAACACACAAAGAATGGAAGCATAAAAGAAAGAAAGAATAAAGGAATGGAAAAATGACATGACGAAACGGGTGAAAGACACCAAGGATTCTAAAACAGTAAATAGAAACAGGCAGACAAGATGGCAGGCAATGAAGAAAACGTAAAGAAACAGTAAATAAAAAAAGTAAATAAAGCAAAAGAAAAACAAATAGTAAAATTAATAAATAGAATAAAATAAATGAAATGAAATAAACTAATAAAATCAAGACGAAGAAAATGGCGGAAAGCAAAAAAAGGAGGTAGATGGGAAAAACAATAAGAACAATTATAATAATAGTATAAAAAAAAGGTCCTAAATAGGCCCCTATAAATATAAACTGTCTGCGGAATCCTTAGAATAACGTGAAACCTATCAGACTATGGAGAAGTGAAAAAAAAAAAAAAAGAAAAGAAAAAAAAGAAAAAAACAAAGAAAAGACACTTGGACTTTGTAACACAAAAAATATTTGAAACATATAAATGTAAGGAGCAGACGATAAAATAACTTTTCCTGCATGAGTTTATATTATAGGTATCCACTGTTAGAATTACTTTGTGTTTTGTGTGTTGACATGCTCGCATTGTGTATGTGCGCGTAGGCACACATATATATACATACATATTAATGTAATATTTGTGTGTGTGTGTGTGATATAGATATATATATATATATATATATATATATATATATATATATATATATATATATATATATGCATGTGTGGTTATGGATTATCATCTATCTATCTATCTATCTATCTATCATCTATCTATCTATCTGTCTGTTCTGTCTGTCTGTCTGTCTGCTGTCTGCTGTCATCATCGATCTATCTATTCATCTTTTGTTTCAGTCATTGGACCATGACCATGCTGGGGCACCGACTTCAGGGGTTTAGTCGAACACATCAACACCAATACTCAATAAGCTTGGTACTTATTTTGTCAGTTGTTTTTGTCGAATGGCTAAGTTACGGTCATGTAAACAAGCCAGAACCGATTATCAAGAGGTGGTAGGGGGCATACGCAAATATACACATAGATATATAGATGCATACATATATACACTTCCCACCACACACACGGAGCCATATATGAACGAACAAACAAACCGCCAAATAGCACAAATAAACTTTCAAGAGTTACTATGAAAATAAAAGGCAAGGTTATGAACAGTGTTTCTTTAAGTTTTGTATACACATACATGCATATATACATACATACATTCATGCATGCATACATACACACACGTACATGCATACACAGATACACACATACAAACATGAATACATACATATAAATACATATAAATATATACATATAAATATATATATATATGTATATAAAATGTTAAAAATAGATAAATCTTTTATCAGAAATTATCAAGTAGTTAGCATATATAATAATATATATATATATATATTACAATATAAAAGGGCTTAGTAAAATAAATTACTTGCGCATACTGAATCATTAGAAATAGCAGCTAAAAACTTTTTTAAAGCTATTTCTAATACTTAAAGAATCTCTCTCATATATAGTGTTTGCTTAATTCAACTCACAAAAGTTTGGGGGTAAGGACATCGAAAAATCAAATGCTAAGGTTATTCGAGAACGTACGTTTCAAGATTAGTCAAAACAACACTTCTATCATCAGCTCAGAAATTCCTTGGTTTGGATTTGGAAACACTGAAAATAAGACATACCTTTTCGAAGATCTGCTCCCAACTAACAGTGCCAACAAATTCAAATAAGTGAAATGATAATAATAATTAATTTTGCCCTCAATTGTTGAAATTATAATTAATCTCCCTCTGATTAATGCTTCGGATTTTACCGAAATAAGCATTAGTGTTTGATGATTTTAACCCACGCTGGTGGAAAGGGGAGAACAGAGATTCTTCGCTTGCTTATTTGAATTTGTTGGCACTGTTAGTTGGAGAAGATCTTCGAAAAGGTATGTTCTTATTTTCAGTGTTTCTTCAAATCCAAACCAAGGAATTCTGAGCTGATGATAGAAGTGTTGTTTTGACTAATCTTGAAACGTACGTTCTCGAATAACCTTAGCATTTGATTTTTCGATTGTCCTTACCCCCAAACTTTTTTGTGAGTTGAATTAAGCAAAACACTATATATGAGAGAGATTTTCTTAAGTATTAGAAATAGCTTTAAAAAAGTTTTTTAGCTGCTATTTCTAATGAGTTCAGTATGCGGCAAAGTAATTTTTTTACTAAGCCCTTTTATATAATGTAATAATTTGAATTCGCCTTGAATGGTCCCTTTGCATACTGAACACTTGGTGAAATTGATTAATAATTAATTAATTTTGCCCTCAATTGTTGAAATTATAATTAATCTCCCTCTGATTAATGCTTCGGATTTTACCGAAATAAGCATAGTGTTTGATGATTTTAACCCACGCTGGTGGAAAGGGGAGAACAGAGATTCTTCGCTTGCTTATTTGAATTTGTTGGCACTGTTAGTTGGGAGCAGATCTTCGAAAAGGTATGTTCTTATTTTCAGTGTTTCCAAATCCAAACCAAGGAAGAATTTCTGAGCTGATGATAGAAGTGTTGTTTTGACTAATCTTGAAACGTACGTTCTCGAATAACTTAGCATTTGATTTTTCGATGTCCTTACCCCCAAACTTTTGTGAGTTGAATTAAGCAAACACTATATATGAGAGAGATTTTCTTAAGTATTAGAAATAGCTTTAAAAAAGTTTTTTAGCTGCTATTTCTAATGAGTTCAGTATGCGGCAAAGTAATTTATTTTACTAAGCCTTTTATATAATGTAAAATTTTGAATTCGCCTTGAATGGTCCCTTTGCATACTGAACACTTGGTGAAATTGATTAATAATTAATTAATTTTGCCCTCAATTGTGAATGATAATAATCTCCCTCTTGATTAATGCTTCGGATTTTACCGAAATAAGCATAGTGTTTGATGATTTTAACCCACGCTGGTGGAAAGGGGAGGGAGGGGAGAACAGAATTCTTCGCTTGCTTATTTGAATTTGTTGGCACTGTTAGTGGGGAGCAGATCTTCGAAAAGGTATGTTTATTTTTCAGTGTTTCCAAATCCCAACCAAGGAATTTCTGAGGGCTGATGATAGAAGTGTTGGTGACTAATCTTGAAACGTACGTTCTCGAATAACCTTAGCATTTGATTTTTCGATGTCCTTACCCCCAAACTTTTGTGAGTTGAATTAAGCAAACACTATATATGAGAGAGATTTTCTTAAGTATTAGAAATAGCTTTAAAAAAGTTTTTTAGCTGCTATTTCTAATGAGTTCAGTATGCGGCAAAGTAATTTATTTTACTAAGCCCTTTTATATAATGTAATAATTGAATTCGCCTTGAATGGTCCCTTTGCATACTGACAATTGGTGAAATTGATTAATAATTAATTAATTTGCCCCTCAATTGTTGAATTATATATTATATATATATATATGATAATGATTTTTTTGGCGTCTTTTTCTGTTTTTGCCTCACAAACATAGTCAACACCCTCCTCCCCCTCCTCCTCCACCCCTCCTCCTCCTTCTCCTCCCCCCCCTCATTCCTCCTCCTCCTCCATCTCTTTCTCCAGTCCGGCATAAATTAGAGAGAGAAAGAGCCGTTATAGTTTCTCCAGCTATTAGCGACAGGAATTAGCCTGTCCACATGATATTTGCAATAATCATGAAAAATAATTTAATCGGATGTTTGAGTTGAGTTTGAAGACTTCTTTTTTGATTAAATACGCAGGCATTGTTATATGCCGTCGCCGTTAAACGGTGTCGGGGTTCTTTGGGTTAAGGCCGGGTGGAGCCGAGCGCTTAGTATACGTTGGAGAGAATGCGGTAGTGGTGGTGGGGGAAAAGAAAGCATTTAATTTTATTTGTGTATTTTTCTACCCTTAGGCATGTCAATTAACTCTAGTTGCCAACGCTTGCATTGCATTTTGAATTATACTAATGAGTCCAAGTGGGAGAATTTGTAAACTTTGCTTAAACTATCTACATTCACCCCTTCACCCTTACACACACAAAGACGCCACTAAACACACAAGCGAGAAGACACACACACACACCACACACACACACAGTCGCGCGTCGAGCTCACACATACATATAACATATATGTATATGTATACATATACGTATACATTTGCATACATACATACATATATACATACGCACACACACACGTATATAAAACGCCAAGACGTCTGATGGACCCGCCATTATTTTTGGTGTATCCGAGATGATGATGATGATGGTGATGATGATGATGATATTATTTATAATAATAATAATAATGATAATAATAATAATAATAATAATAATAATAATAATAATAATAATAATAATAATAGTCTGTCGTATCTGGGGAGAGTCATTCTCTTTTAGTGCCTTATGATTTAACACACTCACCGGTAAAATTTCCATTCATTTCCTTCATTATTTTTCCAAAATTTTCATTGCGTCTTGCAACGAAAATTTTAGAGAAATAAATAAGTAAATGAGTGGAAATTTTACCGGTGAGTGCGGCACAACAGAATATACTTCGACAGATGAACTCACATAAAGAGTCTTGCAAACCAAATCCAAAATTATAATAATCCTTTCTGCTGGAAGCACAAGGCCTTGGGGGAAGGGATTAAGTTGATATTATATCGACCCCACTGCGTAACTGGTACTTATTTAATCGATCCCGAAAGGATGAAAGGCAAAGTCGACCTCGGCGGAATTTGAACTCAGAACGTAGTGACGGACAAAATACCTACTTCTTTACTACCCACAATGGGCTAACCACAGAGGGGACTAACAAGGACAGACAAACGGATTAAGTCGATTACATCGACTCCACCGCGTAACTAGTACTTATTTAATCGACCCCGAAAGGATGAAAGGCAAAGTCGACCTCGGCGGAATTTGAACTGAAAACGTAACGGCAGACGAAGTACGGCTACGCATTTCGCCCGGCGTGCTAACGTTTCTGCCAGCATGCCGCCTTAAGAATAATCTGTTTTGCTATAAGCACAAGACTTGATATTTTAGGAGAGTGGGATAGGCAGTTACATCGACTCCAAGCTATTAACTGGTACTTATTTTATCAACTCTCGAAAGGATGAAAGGCAAAGTCGACCTCGGTGGAATTTGAACTCAGAACGAAATGAGCTCAAATTTCACTGATAATAAATACACAAGTAAATAAACACAACAACAACAATAATAGAACGAGAGTGTTTGTTCTTCACATCAGATGCCGCATTCCTTACGACAATTTGAACCTCAGTACTTTCGTTGTAAGCAAGCGGTATGATCGTCAGCTGTATAAGGTTCCACTTGAGTTGCTTTTTTCTTTACTGTACAGACAGCATTGACTCCCCAAGGTACCAATTATAAGGCCATGAATGAAGCATCTTTGCCACGAACACACTCCAGCTACAAACTACCGCAAGAAAAAGACAAACCAAAACAAAACAAAACAAGAAACAAACAATTCAAAGAACTTCACTACCTGAACCATATTCCAGTTACCAAAAGCTAATAAACAATTTTCATACGACTTGGAATGGGTTAAAGTTTTTTTTTCTGCGTGTGTGTGGACAATGTGCATTTTTCTCAGTTCACATATCTATTTATTTATTTATTTATTTATTTATTTATTTATGCGCCCTTTTCAAGCCTAGCCAGGTTCATGGGCCCGGTATCCCGGTTTCTGTGGCGTATGTGTTCCCCCCAGCTGGACGGGACGCCAGTCCTTCGCAGCGTCACTCAAGACACAGGAAGAGAGAGTGAGAGAAAGTTGGGTCGAAAGAGTACAACAGGGGTCGCCACCACCCGCTGCCGGAGCCTCGTGGAGCTTTAGGTGTTTTCGCTCAATAAACACACATAACGCCCGGTCTGGGAATCGAAACCGCGATCCTCCGACCGCGAGTCCGCTGCCCTAACCACTAGGCCATTGCGCCTCCACCAGTTCACATATAATATACGTTTTCTCTGTTCATATATAATGTTAACATTTATAAAAAGTACATTTTTTTCTTTGTTCATATATAAATCCGGTCATTACTACAAGAGAATACGTACTTAAACACACATAGAAAAATGAAAAACTGATAGACAGACAGATAGACAAGTGTATATATTTTATTTTAGTTTTATTATAAGTTTAAATTAAACGAACGAGCTGGCGTATGCCGAAGAAATTACTTAGCGGTATTTCTTCCGCTTTAGGTTTGAATGTCTCATGCCACTGTGGTCAACCTTGCTTGTCATACTAATGGGGTCAATAAATTAAGTACCAGTTGAGTACTGGGGTCTATTTAATCGGTGGAGGCGCAATGGCCCAGTGGTTAGGGCAGTGGACTCGCGGTCATAGGATCGCGGTTTCGATTCCTAGACCGGGCGTTATGAGTGTTTATTGAGCGAAAACACCTAAAGCTCCACGAGGCTCTGGCAAGGAATGGTGGTGATCCCTGCTGTACTCTTTCACCACAACTTTCTCTCACTCTTTGTTTCTGTTGTACCTGTATTTCAAAGGGCCGGCCTTGTCACTATCTGTGTCACGCTGAATATCCCCGAGAACTACGTTAAGGGTACACGTGTCTGTGGAGTGCTCAGCCACTTACACGTTAATTTCACGAGCAGGCTGTTCAGTTGATTCGGATCAACCGGAACCCTCGTCGTCGTAACCGACGGAGTGCTTCCACTATTTAATCGATTCTCCTTCCCTAAAATTGCTGGCCTTATGCCAACATTAGAAAGGATTATGACTAGCGGACAAAATGACTAGCGAATTTCTTTCGACTTATTGCATTGAGTTCAAATTCTGCTGAGGTTAACTTTGCCTTACATTCTTTCGAGGTCGATATAATAAGTTCCAGTCGTGCAATGCGGTCGATGTAATCGACTAACACCTCTCAACCTTACTATTAAAATTGCTTTGGTCAGCCTGAGGCAAAAGTGGAAGACACTCGCCAAAGGTGCCACACCGTGGGACTGAACCCGGAACCATGTGTTGGGAGGCAAGCTTCTTACCGCGTAGCCATGCCTACGATAAAGCAAACTAATATTGACGTGCTGGTATGTGAATACAAATATGAGGATATAAAAATCGAGACGGGTGTGAATAAAGAGCCCGAAATCATTATAAACATGAAGAATAACACTTAAATGACGGCTTACATAAGAAGAAATACCGGAATATATGTATCGAACGTATATATAGAAAACTGAAAGAAGATGCACACGGAAGCAGATAATAAAGTATTAATTTGTAAGTAGTTTAAACTTTGCAACAAACATTTTTTTCTGATTGGACAATTAGTGATTAGTTAAGAGCTATGTTTAATGTGTTGTAATTCAAGGTTAGAATAACAAACTCTTCTAATTATGAAAGCATAGATCTATGGGAGCTATTGACATACGATGTAGCAATTGTCGCAGTTGACCATTTAATCCTGAAATCGTGTTTCGTTTGTCAATACGCACGAAGGAATATGAATGCATACATACATAGATGCAGAGAGCATTCATGCATTCATACATACGTACATACATGCTTACATACATACATACATGAATGCATACATACATACATACATACATACATACATACATACATTTAGAGAGAGCATTCATGCATACATATTGTGCACGCATTTATGAATGCAAATATAAGATGTAAGACACAAAGATGGTAGTCTGGTAACGAAGTGAGCAACCAAACAGTTCCGAGAGCCGCATTGAATTTCTTATCGGTGGAATTTGGTGGTTTTGTAAATGTTATATGACGGCCGCCTTAGGTTTTTATGCCGTTATAATATTTGTGACCTTGGGTCACTTCAGAGAAAGTCACTATTAATTAGCACCCCACCCAAACTTTAAAAGTTTGTAGAGTTGATAGACTCTTTAGAGCGTCGGAAAAAAATTTCCTTGTGACATTTTTTCCAGCTCTACATTCCGAGTTGAAATCGCATTGAGTTCAACCTTACTTTTCATTTCTTCCATGATGGATAAAATAAGTTCTATGTAAGTATTGAGGTCAAAGATATCAGCGAACCTTCTTTTCTGGAAGTTGTTGGCCTTTTACATAACTCTTTAGCATTCAGATTACTCTGTCAAATAAGTTAAGTTAATTTTTTGGCTCAAAAAGCAAAAAGCAAGGCCATGTAGGGGGACATGGAGTTATGTACAGGGAGGGTGTTCATGCAAAGAGTTCAGGCCATTTCTGGTCAAGAGAGACTTTGAACCAAGCAACCCTTATATATATATTTTGTTTTGAATTAATCATGTATTATCTCTTAGCTTCGAGATTTCAATGAAGCGATTTATTTTGTAGACTGATGTTGTAAGGTAGGTGTGAGAGGCTGGATCTGACTGGTTTGACCATAAAATAGGTTGAATATTTGGGTTGGATATGACCGGTTTAAATGCTACACGGTTAGAATCCATTATTAATTAGCAAGCAGTATATATTCATAGGTGGAGGCGAAATGGCCCAGTGGTTAGGGCAGCGGAATCGCGGTTTCGATTCCCAGACCGGGTATTGTGTGTGTTTATTGAGCGAAAACACCTAAAAGCTCCACGAGGCTCCGACACGGGGTGGTGGTGACCCTTGTTGTACTCTTTCGTCACAACTTTCTTTCACTCTCTCTTCCTGTTTCTTGAGTAACGCTGCGATGGACTGGCGTCCCGTCCAGCTGGGGGGAACACATACGCCAGAAAAACTGGGAAACCGGGCCCATGTGCCTGGCTAGGCTTGAAAAGGGCGACGTTTATCGTTTATATATTCATAGATATTCATTCAGAAGTCAAGAGAAACTCTTCACGCATTGCTCTCGTTGGATTATTTTCCTTTGTTGCGCCAGTGACTCTCACGTCAGGAGGTAAATGTGGGGAAAAAGGCTCGCTACCGAAATTCGGTAACGGATAAGGTTGCAAGATCACCATCGGCGTCACCGCTACCGCCAAACCAACCGACGCCAGCACCAGCACCAGCAGCACCACCACCACCACCACCAAAACCAACGCGACCATACCTCACACCACCACCACCACTCCAAATACCATGATTCTCACTACTAAACGCCAGCACGG
>NW_021826258.1:0-2500 GCF_006345805.1 Octopus sinensis | reverse complement strand
TATATATTCTCATGCATATAGTTGCATATCTAGACATGCTCATATATACTTAAATGATAAACTCCTGTAAAGTTTTACAGAGTTTTACAGTTCCAGTGATGGTTTGTAATCTTCGGATCAGCTTTCTCCTTCCTGGTTTTGAGAAGCCTAATTTCTCAAGATTGGTATTTAGGCAGTGTGTCACATATGCCAGAGCCCTAATGATTACAGTTATAAACCTGAACATGTAATCTAGATAGAGTAACTGCAAATTTCTCAATAGTTTAGCGTAGGAGTTCTCTTTTTCACTTATCTTCAGCTTTATGTTAATAACCGCTGGGCAGCTGATTTCCACAACTGTACACAGTTTCTCATCTCTATCCCAAATCATTTTGTCAGGTCTATTGCGTTTACATTTTATTGAGGTTTTCACTGGGTTATGTATGTATGTAATATACGCACATACACATCCATCCATCCATCCACCCAACTATAATACATATATCAAAACAGGAAATTGTGGAAATTGTTGGGTATCGTTTATTCACCATTACACATTTGCCAAAAGGAATTACAAAGCTGTATATTGTTTGTTCCTTCTCGAGCCATGCCTGGTTCTTAAGGGCCGGTTTCCCAGTTTCCTTGGCGTATAGGTTCCCCACCTGGACGGGACGCCGGCCCGTCGCAGGTGAGCTGCAAGATGCAGGAAGAAAGAGTGAGAGAAAGTTGTGGCGAAAGAGTCAGCAAAAGTTCGCCATTACCTTCTGCTGGAGCCGCGTAGTGCATAGGTGTTTCGCTCATAAACACACACATCGCCCGGTCTGAGATTCGAACCCGCGATCCCTCGACCACGAGTCCGCTTGCTCTAACCACTAGGCCATGTGCCTCCACTAAAGCTGTATATGTCGGATAAACATGTTAGAAGTTTACTATTAGAAATGAATTTCTAATGAACTTTTAATAGGGAATTTCTTACATGTTTATGGGACATGTACAGTTTTGTAATTCGTATTAGCAAATGAAACATATGTAATGGGAATAAATAATACCGCAAAATTTTTCCAGCTCCTGTTTTTTTTTATATAATAACTCAAGTGACAATATTTCCAGAATTTTCAACTGTAATATGTGTTTCACATCAATACAATTACATACTGGATTGTAATACTGGAATAAGCAGATATGCTTTGGTATATATGTAAATAAATTTATTAAAAAAAAATTCCAAATTTTTTAAATTTAGGTGGATTTTCAACAACAAATTTTCATAAATATATATATATATATATATATATAGGCAAATTTTTTATGAAAATGCATCTAAATTTGAAAAATTTGGAATGTTTTTAAAATAAATTTATTTACATATATATATAATATATATATATATATGTGTGTGTATACGTATATATATATATATATATATATATATATATATTATATATATATATATGTATATGTATAAGTATATATATATATATATATATATATATATATATATATATGTATGTATGTAGTATGTATATGCGTATACACACATGCACACATAGATTTCGAACTACATACAAACATTCATTATACATTAGAATATACGTCTATGTATGTCCACAGCATGTTATTCCCTATACAATTATTTACAGCCCGTAACAAATGACTCCTACCATTCAACCAAATTGTACCAATGCACGTCCATCCGAACATACATGCATACACACACGCTCGCGCGCGCGTGTTAGAGATTCATAAAGCATTTGACAGATATCATGATAGAGGCACATACGATAATTAACCGACTCTGCTTACGTGCACGCGCAAATGCACACATTCACACATGCACAAACACATACGCATACACACAAACCCATATACATACACATAAATGCGACTGATTGCATCTTTCTGTCGTTCTGTCTGTCTGTCTACCCACCTACCAACCTAACTATCTATCCATCTATCTATCTATCTATCTATCTATCTATCTATCTATCTATCTATCTATCTATCCCTTTCTATCTATCTGCCTATCTATCTATCTATCTATCTATCTATCTATCTATCTATCTATCTATCTATCTATCTATCTATCTATCTATCTGTCTGTCTGTCTGTCTGTCTGTCTATCTATCTATCTATCTATCTATCTATCTATCTATCAATCCATCTCTCTCTCTCTGTCTGTCTGTCTATCTGTCTGTCTGTCTGTCCTTTTAGGCATTTATGTACATCGTGTGTGTTTGAGTGTTTGTGTGTGTGTGTATGTGTGTGTCCATGTTTGTAGTTGGCTACATGTATGCGCACACATGCACACACGAGCGCACACGCTCATGCTAGCAGACGCTTGCATACACATTGTAAAACTCCCATTACGAAATATAAAAGACCACATAATTAAATGACAGAAGTGCGCATGTCACTTGTCAGACGTCATCGTGAACAGTATATGGAAGACCCCTGGGATCATATCTGCATGCGAAGGGAGTGGGTTAGCGGATAAGTGATGATGGTTGTATGTCGAGACCTT
>NW_021826257.1:27500-40000 GCF_006345805.1 Octopus sinensis | reverse complement strand
TAAGGGAGAAGCTTTCTATCAAATATACGACGAAGAAGCCGACTGTTGTTTAATCGCAGCTTAGCTTTGATTGACCAGACCTAATCATCAAAGGCATTCCCAACCTGAAAAATCCCGTTTTTTATTCATTTTTCCAGACAGTGTGTCTAGGGCTCCATTATCGAATATGCCCTTCCTACAAACAAAAATTAAAAATGAAAAAAATAAAAATTGTAGTGTGTAATTTGAGAGGAAGTATTAACGTCTCGTTGGTGGTGCTATATCACTTGAAGTTCGTTGATGTGTGGACCCATTTATTTTTATTTTATTTATTTATTTATTTTGGCCCTAGATCATAGACCTCTCTTCAAAGGTATTGAAATCATGACCATCCCGTATTGCGTTATTGTATTTCTGTTTTTGTCTTTCTATTTTCCTTTACTACATTCCCCGATGTGTCCCCCACTAACCGTTTTCAAGCATTGGTCCTTGTATATAAATTCAGCATCATCTGACTGTTGTTTCTAGCAGCAGCAGGTTGAGCGACCGCGCTGCTATTGCTTAGCCTCAAATCAGTACCATTCGAACGGCTCTATGATCAAAGCCCTTCCAGTTGTGATCATCTTGTCTTCGCTTAAAGAATTTATATGAACAAAAATTTGGCTTTTTTGGGGGGGGGTTTTTTGCACGTCAAACAGCCATCTATAAATCTCTGAACTCATCGATGTAGACGATACGAAGGGTCTTGGTACCATATGTGTGTACTTGTGAGACGAATATACATATCTAAATACTTTGAGTACAGCCCGTCATCTCCTTAAGGACACCACTACAAACATGCACCGAATCGACCTCTGTCTACGGCAAGTCACCACTTATCTCCCTCTAAGGTTATATTCGTGAATATTATTATTTAGAATGATTATACCCCACCCCAATCCCAAATACAGACCAAATTGATCAAAAGCTTCCCAGCCCAATGAGTCCATTGTTAAATACTTCCTTCGTTATTTGAAACACTAGTGTATATTTTTGAGGGGCTTTTGGCTACTATTTCTAGCAAGAAGTATGTCCACGTAGAGCTACCACCAACAGTCACAATATTTCTTTGTTCGTGATATGATATTTATTTTAGCACCGATCAAGGAAGAATGAAAAAAGAGGAGGAGGGAAGGGCAAAGAGTTCAACTCGAACGGATTTGAGCCCTGAACGTAAAGGACCCTAACCTAATGGACCAAGACATTTGGTCCGGCATTTGAATAATTTAATGCTGTCACACCACCTCCTGAACAACGATAAAACAGTCGGTGGTTCAGATGAGAGGTAAATATCGATACTCGGCAGATTTTCAATTCAGAGCATCAAGGGACGTAACAATAGAGCCCCTAGCATTTCATCCGGCACACACTTTCCAAGTAGCAACAACAACAATAATATTCCTTTCTGCTATAGGCACAAAGTCTGAAATTGCGGGGGAGGAAACTAGTCGATTACACCGATCCCAGTGCGAAACTGGTACTTAATTTATCGACCTCGAAAGAGAAAGAGAAATACCTATTTCTTTACTACCCACAAGGGGCTAAACACAGAGAGGACAAACAAGGACAGACAAACGGATTAAGTCGATTACATCGACCCCAGTGTTTAACTGGTACTTAATTTATCAACCCCGAAAGGATGAAAGGCAAAGTCGACCTCGGCGAATTTTGAACTCAGAACGTAACGGCAGACGAAATACCGCGAAGCATTTCGCCCGGCGTGCTAACGATTCTACCAGCTCGCCGCTTTAACAATAATAATAATAATAATAATAATAATAATAATAATAATAATAATAATTCTTACAACTAAAAGCACAAAGCCTGAAATTTAGGTTGGAGGGGACTAGTCGATTACATCGACACCAGTTTTACACAGATATTTAATTTATCGATCCCGAAAGGGCAAAAGGCAAAGATGACCTCGGCGGTATTTGAACTCAGAACACGGGACGGGCGAAATGTCGCTAAGGATTTTGCCCGGAGTGACAACGATTCTGTCAGATCGCCCAATTATAATACGGCTTTTCTAATCTTGGCAATTTTGATGGGAGGCGGGGCAAGTTCCTTACATCGACCCCCAGTGCTTAACTGGTAAATAGTTTTAACGCACCCGAAACGGATGGATTTTGAACTCGGAAGCTAAAAGTCGAAGGAAGACTCGCTAAGCATTTTGTCCGACACGCTAACGATTCTGACAGCTTGCCATCTTATAAAAACAATAAGTGTGTGTGTGCGTGTGTACGTGTGCGTGTGTGTATGCGCGTGTATTTGTGTGTGTGTGAGAGAGAGAGAGAGAAAGAGAGACAGACATACAGACAGAGATAATACACATGAAATAGGAATGCAGCTATATAATGATTGCGCTTCTATTCGAAGAATAGATGTCTTTTTATTATTAGTAAATTTGCCCACTGGATCACAATTTAAAAAGTTGCTTCACTAACCATTAGTTACGAAAAAAATTGAGTAGTACCCGTAAAAATTGCTGCATGAATGTATGTACGTATGTGAGTGTGTGTGTGGTGTGTATATATGTCTGTTTTTTTGTGCCGTCTCTTTGTGTGTTTTTGCGTTCTTGTCCCATTTTGTAATTTATATTTAATTTCTATACATATATATATGCATATATATATATATACACTCATACACATAGGTGTATGTATGTATGTGGGTATCTATGTATGCATATATGTGTGTATTTATGTTCGTATGTATGCATACATACGAACATAAATACACACACATATGCATACATAGATACCCACATACATACATTTTATATACGCGCAGACACAGACATATTGGTGTGTGTGTGTGTGTTTGTGTGTGAGTGTGTGTGTGGTGTGTGTGTCAAGACATGACGATTTTATATTTCCAGTGAACTTTTCCTGAATCTTTGTGAAAATAAATTTTAAAATTAAATAACATTTTAATTTCTTCGGCGAAAAATGCAAAAATATAGATATATGTTCCTTTGTGTATATAATTATAAACACACACACACCACACACACACACATATTGTGTATATTCATACAAATATATATAAACATACATTATATAACATACACATATGCACACACATATATCATATGTATACTTTGGTCTTTTATTTGTTTCAGTCATTTGACTTCGGCCATGCTAGAGCACCGCCTTTTGTCGAGCAAATCGACCCCAGGACTTATTCTTTGCAAGCCTAGTACTTATTCTATCGGTATCTTTTGCCCAACCGCTAAGTTACGGGTACTTATACACATCAACATCGGTTGTCAAGCGATGGCAGGACAAACTCAGACACAAACATAATCATGTGTGTGTGTGTGTGTGTATATATATATATATATATAAATACAACGGGCTTCTTTCAGTTTCCGTCTACCAAGTCCACTCAGAAGACTTCGGTCGGCCCGAGGCTACAGTAGAAGACACTTGCCCAAGTTGCCACGCAGTGGGACTGAACCCGGAACCATGTGGTTGGTAAGCGAGCTACTTACCACACTCCTGTATATTGTACATATATTTCTATGCCAGACGCACATATGTGTAAGAATATGTATGCGTTGAGGTTTGAAGAACACATAGAAAGAAGAGTGTACCTGTGACTGCTTTGATGCTTTTACAGGTTTCAATCATTCGAGAGTGGCCGTACTTCGAGAATTTTATTCAATCGTACGACGCCAGTACTTAATTCTGTTTCTTACCTATTTGTCGAACTAAACCGAATATAAAGAATTGCAAGATCAGACGTTTGATGGACACTATAATGAAGTCCATCGTGTGTGTATGTGGCATCTGAATAATTTTCGCCTGCCGAATTCCTCTCACAAAAGCTAGTTAACCCGAGACTAAAGATGATATTTGCCTATGGTGCTGCGCAATGGCGAAGAACCCGGAAACACGTACTTGTGTAGTGAACTACTTAATTGAGACAGCTTTGCTCCCATCTGTCTCTCGTGTGTGTTGTGTGTGTGTGTGTGTATGTATGTATGTCATTATATACATGTGTATATATATATATGTGGTGTGTGTATAATGTGTGTGTGTGGTAATATATATATATATATAATATATATAATGGGTGTGTTGTGTGTGTGAGTGTGTATGTATGTATGTATACACACGCATCCACTTGTCATTCTGTCGGGACCGTTAAAATAAATACCAGTTGGGCACTGGGGTCATTTTAATCGACTGCCTCTAAATATTTATTGGCCTAGAGCTAATCCGATGAAGAAACTATATTTTTTTCTAATTATACCGCCTTAAAATATGAGGGCTGCATCTAGTTTATTATCTGCAACCCGTATTAGGATGGTCATACCTGACTTTCGGGCCCTAACAAGAACAACTGCTACCACAAACATAGATGTATGAATATATATATATTTATATATAGCAAACATTAAGGCAAGGCAAACATCTCAAGTTATCGAATACAATATTATAGGAAGACATTCAAAGTCTTACAGTTGTTTCTGGGATATCGTTTAGATCACCTGTGAACTAAACCCCCATATTTGTTATTATATATATATATAATATATATTATATATATATATATATATATGTGTGTTGTGTGTGTGTGTGTGTGTGTGTATGTATGTATGTATAACACACGCATCCAACTTGTCATTCTGTCGGGACCGTTAAAATAAATACCAGTTTGGCACTGGGGTCGACTGCCTCTAAATATTTATTGGCCTAGAGCTAATCCGATGAAGCAACATATTTTTTTCTAATTATACCGCCTTAAAATATGAGGGCTGCATCTAGTTTATTATCTGCAACCCGTATTAGGATGGTCATACCTGACTTTCGGGCCCTAACAAGAACAACTGCTACACACACATATGCATGTATGAATATATATATATTTATATATAGCAAACATTAAGGCAAGGCAAACATCTCAAGTCGTATACAATATTATAGGAAGACATTCAAAGTCTTACAGTTGTTTCTGGGATATCGTTTAGATCACCTGTGAACTAAACCCCCATACTTTGTATATATATATATATATATATATATATATATATATATATATATATATATTATTATATCCGAGGGGAGGCAATGTGAGCAGCAACTAAAGGAACATTACAAAATCCACAGAAAGATCAAACACATACATATAATCATATATTCATTTATATCTACAGAACAGATATAAAGTCCGACGTTTAAAAATATAGTAATATATAGATATATCATATAAAAATATATAAATATATAAGAATCGGCCCAGTTTCCGACTGGTTACTTATTTTATCGACCTCGAACGGATGAAAGGTAAAGTCGACCTCGGTGAAATTTGAACACGAACGTAAAGACTGACAAAATGCCTCTAAGCATTCTGCTAATGATTCCACTAGCTCGCCGCCTTAATAATAAGATATTTGTTTACGTGCAAAGATATAATGCATATATGCACAAGACATGGTACCCGCCTCCACCGGGTGGCCCAACACTTTGTGAGAGTATTTGATAGACGGCAACTGTTTAGAAGCCTTTTGTGAATTTCATAGCTATTGAGTGTGTGTGTGTGTGTGTGTGTGTGTGTGCGTGCGTGTGTGTGTGTGCTAAGCAGTGTTATTTTTGTCTCGGCAAAAGGACAACTGATAATGTATCAGATTTAAAAAAGAAAAAAAGTACTGCGGTTGATTTAGATCGATTTAACCCCCTTAAGGTAGTGCCCTATAATGCTACCACACACACACACACAAGCATACACACAAAATCCTGAAATATTTTCTTAAAAAAAAAAAAAAAAAAAGGACTCTCAGTTCTGAGGCACACCTCTAAACCCCTAACCCAGCTGGATACAAAATTATATCTCTATTCATCTCTCTCTCTCTCTGTCCCCTCACCTCACATCCTACAAATGCTAAAAGGAACAAAAAAAACATGTTTGATAAAATAATAATATTGATGATTTCTAAGAGAGGTCAGGGCATGGTCAAAAAGTTGCTAAGCTACTGACTGACCACTTTATTTTATTCATTATATATTTATTTTCCATTGAAATTAGTCTTTTTTCTTGTTGTTGTTGTTGTTTCAATGTGCCAACAAACTCTCTTTATGCCGTTCACAAACAATTCAGTCTCTTCTGTTTCACATACACACACACACATACATACATTTGCCTTAGCTGAGGTCATACCACGAATGTTTTTCTTAAAATATAAATACTATCACACTACCATCACCGCTGGCCCCAAGAGGGTTCACACGCTCCCTTCCTCGTCAACAAAACTACCGAAAGGGATCTGTGAGCCAAAGACGGAGCCTCGTGTGGTTGTAGCATGTGCGAAAAATAGCAACCAAATCTCCCTCAAATCACATCCTACCGGCTTATGAAAAAAAAAAACTTAGCGCAGAGTTTCTCAACCATTTTAAATCTGTGGAACCCTTTGATTACTATTTTATTCTTGTGGACCCACTTAACCATTCGAGGTTTAAAAACTAGTTTTATACATACTTCTTTCAAACTTCCTCGTTTGTTTTTCACACAATAACTTCTCTAAGTTGAACTATGGAAAATGTTAGAAAAAGAAACCTGGCTGTTTCTAGCAATACATATCAATGCATACCTCTAAAACAATTTTTCATGAACCTTTAAAATATTATTGTGGCTCGCCGATTTACTATTTCGTTGTGTGGACCTCCTAAAAATTTTATATGGACCCTCAGCGGCCATGTGGACCTTGGTGGAGAACCACCGACTTAGCGCTTCGGCAAAGGGATGGCGGTAGAGTTGGGTTGGTTCACTGCATATGCATATGTAAAATGAAAAATAAGAGGTGATGGCCACGGCTGAACTACCTTTGACCATAGATTGCTCGATCAAGTCCGACCTGAACTAAACAATAAGAGGGTCTGCTAAATATAGCAGTCAAATCTCACTACGCTCATAAAGTAAGAAGTATGCCTTTACAGAACATACTCCATGATATAAAAAAAATAAATAAAATAGCATAGTCATGTTTTAGATAAAATTAATCATAAAACTGCCACTGGTTAAGGAACATGGTTAGCAACGCTCTTTCTGCCATGCTAAATTTAAACCATTTACAAGTACACACACGGAGATTTAATGTACAAATATCTATCATTCTCTCAATTTAGATAGATATAGATAGATAGATAGATAGATAGATAGATAGATAGATAGATAGATAGATAGATAGATCTGAAATCTTATCTACGCTTGTACAAAGTACTTGTGAACAAGGTTCATATTAGAAACGATTTCTGTGCCATTCATACCTTTCTGTCAGCTCCCAACCTTGAATACACACCCACACACAAAATATGTTTATAATTTTCATATGCAGCATATGGATACGGTTATAAAGACAAGATTTACATAGAACTCTATAACCTAGAACTAAATTAGCTGATATTACTTGAGTTATCACACTTATTTGAAGACTTTGGATTTTGAATGTTTTTGATCCTTAATTTCAAAGATAATCCCAGTGTATCGAAATAAATGTTTTCTATTCACCTATATATATATATATATATATATATGTGTGTGTGTGTGTGTGTGTGTGTGTGTGTACATAAATAAAAATACATATATATATATATTTATCTATATTATTTAGTTTCAGCTCACGAGCTGTGGCCATGCTGGGGCACCGCCATTTATATAGATATATAAATATATATAATATATATAAATACATATATATACATACATATGTGTGTGTGCGCGCGCGTGTCTGTGATTGTGTATATATATATATATATATATATATGCATATGTCTACACATGTATATGTGTTTGCATATGTGTAAATATATGTGTGTGCGTACATATGTGTGTATAAAAATAGAAAGCCAGAAAAACACAAGTGCGGTTAATGTGTATTATATATATATATATATATATATATATATATATTATATATATGGTATATATATATATATATATATATATATATATATATTATATATATATAATATATATATATATAAATACATACATATATATAATATATGTGTGTGTATAGACACATATTTGCATAGATGAGTGCGAATAGGTACATGTATGTATAACACACTGAGACATAATCTTGGTAGCTAATAAAAATGTGTCTCTAACTTCGGAACCTCACTCTGCCGAGTTCGAATCTTACTCAGGATTGGACATTGACATAAATCCTGTCGGAGCTGTTAAAATTAATGCTTGCGTTTGATCGAGTGGAGGCGCCGTAATATTGGCTCGATGCCGATTCGAAAGAAATATATGTAATAGATGTAGAGACGTCAGTGCAAACAAGAAGAAGAAAATAGAGAACACGATAGCAAGATTAGAGCGAAATAAATTAGTTGAAGTTGAAGGTTAACAAATGGTTAATCGCCATTTCTTTTTGTCGATCCCTACTAGTTTATATGTTTTTGCATGTGTGTGTTATTTGTGAGAGAATTCATTATATTTACTGCAGATTAACACACACACACACACACACGGTTTAGTGCATGTAAGCATATAAAAGTAAATATGTATAAATATATTTTATGTATGCACATATGAAACTATGAGGGCGTGGATGGGTGAACACGTTGTATGTTCACATGCGTATTTTAATGTGTGTGTGTGTGTGTGTGTGGTTCAGGCTCTGCGTCTATTTTACACAATGAGGTTATATAATTTTATGTACTTATCCACACATACACTATACTAAGCAAGTTAGGTAGTCCAGGTACTACTAGCGAACAGTGGTCCCGGTGCGCGCACACGCGTAGTCGCGCATCCGCGCTAGCTAGTCGTGACTAGTCGATCCTACGACTACCTAGCAAAGTAAATAAAACACAAAATAAGTAATTTTTTTTACACAAAGTAAATAATTTTTGTTAAACAAAGTAAATAAAACACAAAAACACAAAGTAAATAATTTTTAAATAAAGTTAATAACACACAAAAACACAAAGTAGGGATCGACTAGTCTTGACTAGCTAGCGCGGATGCGTGAGTACGTGACTGCGCGCACTGGGACCACTGTTCTCAAGTAGTACTTTTATGTACTTATCCACACATACACTATACTAAGCAAGTTAGGTAGTCCGTAGACGCCACCAATAAATGTACTGATATACAAATGAGCAAAATCCATGCCTATTACTGTCAGTATTGTGGTGCACCTGAGCTCTGTATACAATAATTTCATTATTATATATAATTAGATATAAATTCCTCTCTCTCTCCCTTTATGGAATGATGATCCGAGAACCTGGCGAAACTCGTCGTCCTGCTCCTCGGTTCAATTTAAAGAGAGTTTCCTGTGATTTACATCGGGTTTATTTTGGCAGCGTGGTTAGTGTCTTTTACTATAGTCGCGGGCCGACCAATGCCATGTGAGTGGATTTGACAGAAGAAAACTGAAAGAAGCCCCTTGTGTGTATGTCTGTGTTTGTCCTGCACCACTGCTTGACAACTGGCGTTGGTTTTTTTTAAAGTCCCAGTGACTTAGTGGTTCGACAAAAAATCCGACAGAATAAGTACCCCCGCTTAAAAATAAACCATTGAAGGTGGTTCCTTAGCATGCCGGCAGTCCTACAACTGAAACAACTAAAGCATAAAAAAGATAAAAAGATACACACACACACACACATATATATACAAATACACATGTACATGTTTGTGTGGGGAGGATGGTATATGCATGTATGTGTATAAGTATTATTTATATGCATATTTAAATGCCTATGTATAATATGTGTGTGTGTGTGTGTTTATATATGATCTTTGCATATCTATATGTGTAGATAGATAGATAGATAGATAGACATGTTATAATATCTATTCCATTTTTCCTTGCTTCGACAATGTTAAGGACGGCTGTAGTCAACTGGACAATTAAATCGGGTCACACGGTTTGGGTGAAAGATGGAAAGAGGTGTAATATAAAGAATGTGAACAGTTAAAGAAACTTCACAAACAAAAGACACAAATATGTCAGGCTATTAAAATTGGTCTTAGTTTAATTTATAGTGGCTATTATTGCTGTTATGATCAAAAGTAATCCGGACGTGGCTATCTCGTCTGCGGGGTTTTTTTCCCCTCCCTTTCTTTCTTTACAGGTATCAAAGAAAACACGCTGCTCTTGTATGAATCTTAATCACGAGGTCTTAAACAAGTTAAAGAAATAAATAATATCAGTAACTACATTCTCTAGAATCTGATAGTGATTTAACTACTATTTTTAGTAACTTGAGTGACCAGTAAAGAATTTATTTGATAATAGCGATGACCAGGGCATCGCTATTTGGTTTTTACAGAAACAAAATTCAACACCAAATCTGTTTTACGCTCTACTTTGTTTCTAGACATAATTATTTAATAATACTTCTTTGTAGGAAGTTAAAAGTTACCTGGACATTTTTCCAAGAAAGTTACCTACGAGAGACTAGCAGCCTTTCCAGGATGTATAACATTGATCAAATCTTGTTACTACTCGCATAATGGCTTTACATAAAGTGAATTCGATCATGGTAGTTGGGCGCAACAGAATTAATTAACCACTAAACCTATTGCATGATTTAAGAGAAATATGTATAAACAGTTTGATCACTAACTTGGTGCTAAGCAATAATAACTTTTTATGTGGTAGCTCGAACTGCTACAAATAGCAGTCAAATTGCCTCCGAATTTTACACAACAATCCATTTTGAAACAGGAGTGAAATTATATAATGTGGCCCTGGATACTTTATACATTCATCAAAACGGATGACGTGAACGGATACTCACGACCCTTCTTGATTTCTGGAGAATAAAGGAAGGGTCAAATCCAGGTACCTTATTGATCCCAGGAGAATGAAAGGAAGCTCGCACGATTAGACCAATTCGTTAGCCAATGCCATATGAGTCAACTTGGAAGACGAATCTGTGCGGAAGAGCCAGTCGTGTTTGTTGTATACCTGTGCCTGTGTGTCTCAGCGCTCGACAACCGGTCAAGGTTTGTTTACGACCGCGTAATATAGTAGTCCGACAATCAGTGACCGACAGGAAAAGTACTGGGGTTGATTTGATCATTAAAGATTTTCAAGGTGTTTCTCTTGCACGTTCCTGGTCAATGGCTGAGACACTACCCTATACCAAATTTAAATAAAACATCTAAATAATTAAATACTCACATACACAAACATCAGTTATATACATAGAATGTGTGTGTGTGTGTGTGTGTGTGTGAGGCACGTACATTTGAATACAGGTGATCATGTAAAATGTTTGCGGGCAAACAACCACGAGAGGGAACGGGTGTTCGCTCCCCACTCTCGGCACATAGCTATGTTATGTTCAGAGCTGAAATTCATATTTACATTAAGTCGGATTAAAAACACACACCCTCACACATCCGGGTGAGCATATGCCATGGTAACGCTACAAAAGTCAGTAGCGTTTAAATTTCTCTCTGAACCGTATAATGATACAAAACCTAGGAATAAGTACTATCCAGGTGATAAGTAGATTTCCTCCAGCAAATGAATACCTGTGTGTGTGTGTCAAATCGCCAAGTTTATCTTGTGTTCCTGTAGTACCTGTAATCTTGCTTATATGTGTAACAAACGCACTACGGGAAATATAAACCAATGTTTTGACTTATTAATAAATATATTCCTTCTAATATTTTTCGCAACGTGTTCATTATATATGTATATATGTATATCATTTGTTTTAGTCACCAGGCTGCGGCCATGGAGAATTTTTACTGGATTGAATTGTCCCCAGCACTTATTTTTTCTCGGGCCAAATACTTATTCTATCGACTCTTTGGCCGAACCGCTAAGTAATATATATTTAGTATTTTCAGTGATGAGTAAAATATCGATTTGTAACTAATGATTCACTTCAAGATGGCTTGATGATTTACACATACATATAGATATATAATAAACGACAATACACGTTTTTTTTTACATTGTAAATAATAAATAAAACATGATGTAATGTCTCAAATTATTTTTCAAAAAATGAGATATTAAAAAAAAAATCTCATAATATTAATGGGCAGAACAAATAAGATAGTTTGGTATTGATGCCAAATAACCAGAATCTTACATATTGTTCTACTCTATAGTAGCCATATGTTCGAGTAAGATATGTTTATGAATTACGTTTAGTATAATTAATAACTCAGTGTGTGCGTGTATGTGCAAAAATGAACAAGTATACGTATGTATATATATATATATATATATATATATATATATATATAAGGGGAATTTTCCTTGTGTTGTATGTCTTTCACTCTGTTTTTTCGTTGCTTAAAAAACTGTTCGTTTCCTTGGTTTTGTTTTTATGTTTTCGTTTCTCGTTGTGTTCTACGTTTTTTTGGTGTCCTGTACCCATATATACCTGTATATATACATATAGATGTAGGAACGTACATATTTGTATGTATATATGCATGTTTTATTTATTATTTTGTTATTATATATATATATATACGTGTACGTATACACACCC
>NW_021826257.1:12500-22500 GCF_006345805.1 Octopus sinensis | reverse complement strand
ATGCATGTAAAGGAAGAGAACACACTCACACACACACACATATATATATATATATATATACGCACACACATACACATGGTGTGTGTATAACGATATTTTAAGTACTAACTTTACACCCACTTATAAACCCGCAGAGAAATAAACACGAGGCGTGTATATCGTCGTATGTGGGGAATATGTAATAACAATAAATCTGTTCACACACACACGTATTTATATAGCTCAGAAAATACATATATGTGTGTATATACTTACAAATATGTTGTTGTTGTTGTTGCATGTGCGTGTGGTATGTGTGCGCGTGCAATCAGAGCGGGGGAAATATAGTTTTTTTCTAGTTTAACCCCGAGTCAGAAACCTTCGATCATAGTGAGTCCTCCAAGGAAACTTCATATATTTATTTTTAAAGGGTTATCTAAAAACTGCATCATTTAATATATGTATCCTTTGCTTTCTTCGGAGAGTTGCGCTTGATTTTGAATGCAATTTGGCTGCTATCTTTACCAGGTCGAGCGAATTGACCGTGGAATCAACTTTGTAGGTACTCATACGTTTGTATACATATGTTCGTATATAAAAAAAATTTTTAGAGATGTATGTTTAAATTTACAGTTCCCGTGTGTATCCCTATGTATGTATGTAAAATGCATGTGCGTGGATGAGTTTGTGGTCTATATAACAAGATCGATGCCCAATTGGTAGAAGATGGAGTAAGGATAAAAACTAAATCTACAAGTAGCACATGACAGCGGTGACATGAATAATTAGTGTGTATATATACATATATGAATTTATGCAAGCATTTTCTAACAATTTTAACTACCTATCTATCTGTTCTTTAACAACTTCACAAGCGGCCTTTGGTGAGTAGAGGATACAGTGTCCATGTATATATGTATATATATGTGTGTGTGTGTGAAAACAAATATACGTATATTTTAGTATTGTTTCACATCTATTCCAATACGTATGTAGTATAAATTATATCCTAATGAATCCGATGATTCCACCCAGACTTAAAGTTTTCCGTGCAGTTAACGTTAGTCAAATATATACATCGGTGTGTTTAATAGAATTACACACACACACATTTCTGCGTATATCTGTCTACACGATGGTACGCATATGCCAGTGTATGTGTATTTCGTTTGCCGTTTAAAATGTATATTTGATACTGTCGTGTGTGACGTATATACTTAAATATATATCCGTGTCTGTAGTCAAATTTTGATTTAGTGTTATAGGAATTTAGATATTTCTCTGCAAGCATTTGAGTGTTCCGTACCCGCGTTGATGGTTAACTTCACAAACATATCGCGTGGCTCTCTTGCTTATGTTTAAATTCACTTGCACACCCGCAAGTAAACTAGCTGCAAGCAATGCACACACGCGTATAGATATTCATACACACAACCACACACATTTATAAATCCCACCCCCACCTAATACATTGATAATTACATTCAGAATCGTTTGAGATGGTGGGTATATCTTCCAGCTCCTTATGTTCTGAGTTCAAATCCTACCTAGGTCAACATTTTTGGTTCGTTGTTCGTTTAAAGATAAAACTAGCTAAGTGCCGGGAGTTCGACCCTCTCGATTCATCTATATTTCAGATATTCCTCTTGATCAAGTGTGTCTGTGTCTAATATATATATCTATCTATATATATATTACATACATACAAAGACTATTTCTTTAGTGCCAGTCGTATCCTAGTCCTTCCTGGACTACCATATACGTGTATATACACACACATATACTATTGATGTGTGAGTATGCTTAGTGTCCATACATTTGGGGGAATGAATGCACGGTATACATGCTACGGTGTGTGGGTACATCGAATACCTACTGCCCCATTCATAGTTAATTGGATTGTATGTTACATGATTTCAATTATACATATATATACAGACACAGAACTATTTGTGTGTGTGTGCAGAAATAGCATACACAAAGAGATATATGAGTGTATATCATATAAAACATACACAGAATATGCATAAACTTTATACTTAAGTGGTCGATTACAAAACGCTTTCATGTATGCGCGTTCGCGCTTTCATTTGAGATCGTCTGCTGAGGAATACAATTACAATTACATTGATTATGCATAATCTACACACTGCAAACAGCACGTACATATCTGTATACACAACCATACAGGTACACCACCCTGAGCCATACATCCATACATATATAGACATAGCTACGTATACACTTGATGGACCGAGTTTTAAAAGAGAATCAAAGCTAAACATAGCGCGTATATACTATTTTATTTTCTTTTGTAATATACATACGTGAGTATATATATGTATATACATATATATATATGTTTATATCCATAGCAAGACCATAACATACATGTGCACCGCGAGATACAGCTGATAGACCTCCCACACATGTCCTACAAAACTACTTAATATACATACATACGTGAATATACATACCTGACTAAATTGTATACATACTTAGGTTACTACCTACCGCAAATATTTTTAAATGAAACATACGAAGTATGCATGTTTCCCTGGGATTACTAACCATCAACGCAATACAAGCATACACACAAACACGCGTATATACATATATACATATACCTTACTGGTACATAACCCATAGCATTCTACGTATGTATCCAGAGTTATGTACGAAACATAATTTGTTTAATTTCCGTGCATAGCAACAAAATAACATAAGCTAGTCATACCTACACGCTATATATACGCAGCTACACTAAATATGTTGAATCAAACACCTATATACACGCTTTTAAAATACAGTTAAACATGCGTAATTTTCGCACACTTTTTCTGAGAGATTTACTGTAGCCCGATACAGTTTATACTGTACATTATTCCGATGCATGCAAGTGCGTGCACGCGTATCTATTTACATACACATTTATGTATATATATATACACGTTGTTGTTGATCAGCTCTAGGTTAATGCTGATTAAGCCTGTGATGAAAGCCAACTCGACCGTGACCATGCCGATGTAACTAGAATCCTCTTGGACAACATTATCTAATATGTACGTTATATTTCGAAGTCGATTAAGCGTGAATTGAAAGTAATTCTAGATTTCTATCAAATAACAATATGCGAACGTTATATATCGCAACCTGGAGGTGTGTATATATATATATATACATGTACATATATTGGCATGTCTGATTATTACGTGGGTGTGTTTATGCGGATATCAGACTTATGTTAGACATGCATACTCGTTTAATGTAGAAGAAAAAAATTTTATATGCCTTTCAACACAAATACACACGTGTTTTATACATATATATATATATATATATATATATATATATATATATATATATACAAATACAGAGAAAGAGATCGAGATCTGCACACTTACACACGCTTGTATTCTGATATTCGATGATAATATAAACGGAGTATGTTTATCGACGAGATAACTTGTATACCAGACACAGTATGTATTGCATTAACTTATCATGAATCCTCCATTACACACACACACATACATATATATATGTATATATATATATACATACGTGCGTATTATACAACATAACAACGGTAAATACGTATATCCCGCAATGAAGCATATCTACAAGCGAGCTAAATATGTTTCTAGAACCATGGATAGCACACATCGGAAACAAACACACACAAATACATTTATATATAAATATATACATTTATATGTACAGACATATATACATACATACATTTGTATACATAAACTTATTTTACGTACTAGGACATAGGTTTCAGAACGTAATCGTTATATATACATACATCACAGATGTGCGTATATATATATATATATATATATATATATATATATATATACATATATATATATATATATATATATATATATATATATACTATATATATTATATATATATATTACATATATATATATATATCATATTATATATATATATATATATATATTATATACTCACACTACACACTAACATTCATTTACGTAGTACATAAAATGGACAGACCATAACTGTTTAGACATACATGATAATATAAATACAATTTTCTTAAAAAAAGATGTTATAATTTGATGTAAATATATCTAAGTTTAAATTTATAGATATGCTATATTTAGGAGTAAAATATAAATATCTATACAAGTTTAGATTATGTTTATATATAAATATATATATTCTCTAACGATCATACCCTAAAAGTAATCAACATCATTAATTAGACATGTTTTCAGAAATTTAACTTTAGCCCTTAATTTTATGTTACATATACACATACATACATGTATGTGTATATGTATATATACCTATTCTTATAAGGTATGTTTATAATAATAATAACATTTATATGTGGTGTATCTATATTGTATTTTCTTTGTTTGTTGTTTTGGTCATATTTACTTACTTTTACAAGAGTGATAAAAGTCCATCATATTAATATTGGTATTATGGTAACGATACGCCGTACTTAGATCCATGTTTTTTTTTTTGTTTTTTTCTTTTTTTTTTAAAGTTCTGTTGACAGCGGGACCGCTCGTCAACCAACCAGCCGTTGGAGCGTGTTGGACTTGTTGTAATAGTTGTAGTAGTAGTAGTTGTAAAGCTGCTGGTTCTGGTTGTAGTGGTGGTGGTGGTGGTGTTGTTGATAATTTGCTGTAGTATTAGTAGCAGCAGCAGCAGTAACAGCAGCAGTAGTCGTAGCTGTGTAGCAATACTAGCAATGGCGGCGACGACGGAGGAACTGCTGAATTTTATTTTTTCTTTTGTATCATTTTGTTGTTAATTTTGTGTGTGTGTGTGTATGATGGCTTATATGTGTCTGTATGAATGTATGAATGTGTGTGTATATGTAGAGCGACGGGTTTTTTTTCTGTTTTAAGAATCTATTTAGTTAATGCTCTTTCTTGGTGTATATATGTGTGCAGATAGATATATGCATGAATACAGATGATATATAAGTGTGTGTTCATGTCTGTATATATAATATATGTATGTATATATATATGTCTGTGTGTGTGCATATATATATGTGTGTGTGTGTGTATGTTTGTATGTGTGTGTCTGCGTATGGAAATTAGTAACCGTTTGTCAGCGCTCCCATCTGAAAGGGGGTACCACTCTTGTTATTTGTGCCTGTGTCGCCCGCCGACACGCCACAGAACTACAGCAACACCTCCCACTCTCCCTCTCTTTCTCTCTCTCTCTCACTGTCACAGACTTCCTCCTTCTACTACTACTACTCCTCCACCTCCTACTCCGGCTTGTTGTTGTTGATGTTTCTTGCTTCTTGTCTTTGAGTCTTTCTTTCCCTTAGACTTGTCATCTTCCACAACACAGTACATCTCTTTCTCCTACTCCTCCTACTTCTGCTCTGTAGACTCTCACTCCTCCCACTTTCTGAGCCTCACTTTCATTAATTCTTCCGTATAGAAAAAAATAAAATACAGTCAAATAATGAAACGAGAACATGGAAAATGAAAAAAAACAAAAAAATTAAAACCATCATCATCATCATTATCATCAGCATAAGCACCAGCAACACGTTGAATTGATAATATTTTACTTTAAAACCGATGGAAACCTTTACCGAGACAATCCACAATAAACATTTTCTTCGTAAGACTACATACTTTCATATACACACACACACACACACACACTTTTAGCTACATAGATAGATAGATAGATAGATAGATAGATAGATAGATAGATAGATAGATAGATAGAAATGACAAGGCGCAAATGCTGGCCATTCCATAGTACTTTGACCGTAATAAATTCGAGTTATATATACTCTTTTATTTTTCGATTCAGTCATTTGACTGTGGCCATGCTGGAGCACCGCCTTTTAGTCGAGCAAATCGACCTCGGGACTTATTCTTTGTAAGTCTAGTACTTATTCTATCAGTCTGATTTGCTGAATCGCTAAGTTACAGGGACATAAACACACCATCATCGGTTGTCAAGCGATGTTGGGGGGACAAACACAGACACACAAACATATACACACACACATACATATACATATATAAGACGGGCTTCTTTCAGTTTCCGTCAAACAAATCCACTCACAAGGCTTTGGTCGGCCCGACGCTATAGTAGAGGACACTTGCCCAAGGTGCCACGTAGTAGGACTGAACCCGGAACCATGTGGTGTCGTAAGCAAGCTACATACCACACAGCCACTCCAACGCCTATATATGTATATATATATATATATATATTATATATACATATGTTTGTGTATGTATGTATGTGTGTGCGTATGTATGTATGTATGTATGTATGTATGTATGTATGTATGTATGTATGTGTGTGCGTATGTATGTATGTATGTATGTATGTATGCATTGTTCTTCCAATTTCCACAAGGCATTAGTTCGGGTTGAATCCAGCCCGACCAGGCGGATTGAACCCGTACTCACGTGTTTCCACAATGAACTACTAAGCCACGCAGTTATAGCTGTAGATGCTTTCTGCGAGTGACTGAAGTTATCGTCCTCATGGTGAAAGTCGGGAGATTCTCAGATAACCATTCGTTGCGTTCATCATACTCTCTTCGGAATCAATAGGGATATGTATGCATGCATATATGTATTTATGTATGTATGTATGTATGTATGTATGTATGTATGTATGTATGTATGTGCATATCTCTCTCTCTCTCTCTCTCTCTCTATATATATAGATAATATATATATATATACTAAGCAATAAGGGTTTAGCAACGAATTGCCTTACCCACATACCGAATTTAGAAATAGCAGTCAAAGGGTTAATAGCTATTTTCTCTACTAAAAGGGAGATCTCAGTAAAAACGACAATTGAAATATATATATATATATATATATATATATATATATATATATATATATATAATATAGATATATAGCCTATACATGTATGAGTGTGCGTGTGTATATATATATATATATATATATATTCACACACACATCCATACCAGGTGTGGCCGTGTGGTATGAATTCTGCTTCACAACTACATGATTCCGGGTTCAACCTTACAGCAGTGACACCTTGTGTAGGTGTCTTCAATAATAGCCTAAGGCCGACCAAAGCATTATAAGTAGATTTGGTATACGGAAACTGAAAGAAACCAGTCGTGTATGGGAGAATATATATATATATATATATATGTGTGTGTGTGTGTGTGTGCAAATATATATATATATATATGTATATATATGCATATATATATATATATATATATGTGTGTGTGTGTGTGTGTGCAAATATATATATATATATATGTATATATATGCATATATATATATATATATATATGTGTGTGTGTGTGCAAATATATGTATACACATACATATATATACATATATATATATATATATATATATATATACACACGCGCGCGCAAACACACACACATATAAATGGATGTATATATATCAAACGTAAGGAGAAACAACTCAATATTTAGTTATATTCAGAGAGCTAATAAAAAATTTATTGTGATAATTATTATTATTATTATTATCATGAGCTGGCAAAATCGTTAGCACGTAGGGCGTAGTGCTTAGCGGTATTTTGCCCTTCACTACGTTCTGAGTTCAAATTCCGTCGAGGCCAACTTTGCCTTTCATCCTTTCGGGTCGATAAATTAAGTACCAGTGGAGTACTGGGTTCGATGCAATCGACTATCCCCTTCCCGACAAATTACAGACCTCCTGCCTATAATAGGAAAGATAACTATTATTATTATTATTATTATTATATTATTTATCATCATCATCGTCATCATCATCCATCATCATCATCATCATTATTATTATTATTATTATTATTATTATTATTATTATTATTATTATTATTATTATTATCATTATTATAGTGGCGAGCTGGCAGAAACGTTAGCACGCCGGGCAAAATGCCTAGCGGTATTTCATCTGCCGCTACGTTCTGAGTTCAAATTCCGTCGAGGTCGACTTTGCCTTTCATCCTTTCGGGATCGATTAAATATGTACCAGTTATTACCAGCACCAAGTACTTAATTTTGAAGACATTACGCTTGACTTAAACACGTGTTTACATCACCTAGATAGGAAACCAAATAAAAAAAAAACTGCTAAAAAGTCCCCCAATTTCCTTCCAGCAATTATAAAGAATTTAGCGAATAACATTAGCCTTTGCATTTCTAAAGTTTTTGTCTGTAAATGATATTGTTAACTTGTATCTCTCTACAACAATGTCTTTAAAAGATGGTTTCGATGAAAAACTGCAATACATTTCCTCTCGTAACAACTCGTAGAGCCATCAAAATCTCGTAATCGTGACATCATCTGGATTGATAATACTAACAGCATGCACGTGGCATACGAATATTGCCAAGGCTTTCTTAAGTCAAATAAAGAGGCGATTTCCAATTGGTCAACTATACTACACATATACTCCTTGAAAGTCAGCGACAGTTGTAACACCAATGTGAAAAATCTGATTTTTGGCAAAGACAGAAATAATTGCAATAGCACCATTTCCTTATTTAACCAACTTACGTCTAAGTAGTTGGTATGCTGTACTAAAGTGAAGGTGGCAAACCACAGTAAAATGAAGAACCCCACTGGAACCGTTTAAGAACGGTCGGGTCTGTAATTCTTCAAAGAATAGTAATTAAAACACTGTATTAAAAGTCGATTTAATTAAACGAACCCCTTAAGTTTGTAACAATAAATCACTATCAAACTTAACCAAGTAGTTTAGTATTATCCTAACCATCATCAGCATCAGCAACATTAGGATGATGCAGTAGCAGAATCGCAAGTGCGTCGGACAAACTATTTTATGGTATTAACTCCCGTTATTTTTATGAATTCAAGTCCTGCAGAGAACAACTTTGTCTTGCATCCAACGGAATCGATAAAATCAAGTATCATTCAAGTACTAGAATCGGCAGCATCAACTAACCCCTACCCTCAAGACTGTTAAAGTTAAAATAAAATTAGCAATTTTGTATTAGTAGATTCGTTAGTGCTCAGGAACAAAAAAACAAAAAAAAACCGCTTTACTATATATGTTCCGGCCCTTTACGTTGAGATCAAATCCTGTCTTTTATTCTCTCAGGCTCGAGGAATAGAGCCCCAGTCGACGGTATCGAATATATATATATTTATATTATATATATATAATATATATATATATATATATATATATATATTATATATATATTATATATTATATATATTATTATAATATATATATATATATATACACACAAACACAATTAATATTTTATATATTATTATTAGTATTTACTGCTAAGGCGGCGAGCTGGCAGAAACGTTAGTACGCCGGGCGAAATGCTTTGTGGTATTTTGTCTGCCGTTACGTTCTGAGTTCAAATTCCGCCGTGGTCGACTTTGCCTTTCATCCTTTCGGGGTCGATTAAATAAGTACCAGTAAATCACTGGGGTCGATATAATCGACTAAAACCGTTTGTCTCTACTTGTTTGTCCCCTCTATGTTTAGCCCCTTGTGGGTAGTAAAGAAATAGTGTACCAATGTGAAAAATCCTTAGACCGACGAAGGCAAGTTCACTTTTAGAAAAGATAAAGCTTCCGGTTGTATGACTCTACAATCTTTGTTTCAATGTCTGGCTGAAGCTTCTCACACAACGTCATTTCTTTTGAAAAAAAAAACAAAAAAAAAAACTAAGAACGACATAACTTCCGTCTACCACCTACGCAGTGCATTCGATGTACGAAAACGTAGCACTGATTGTAACAATCAACAGCATAGCCAAATGAAGGGATCGTTTCAACTTGTTAAAAACAGCAGTCAAATTTCATTAAAATCTGTCTTTCAAAAAAAATTTTTTTTATTTCTTTATTGCCCACAGCGGGCTAAACATAGAGGAGACAAACAAGGACAGACAAAGGGCTTAAGTCGGTTACATCGACCCCAGTGCGTAACTGGCACTTCATTTATCGACCCCGAAAGGATGAAAGGCAAAGTCGACCTCGGCGGAATTTGAACT
>NW_021826257.1:0-5000 GCF_006345805.1 Octopus sinensis | reverse complement strand
GAGATGCTAGTTTACGGGGACGGAAACACACCAACACGTATGTGTATACAACGGGCTTCTTCCAGTTTCCGTCAACCAAATTCACTGACAAGGCTTTGGTCGGCCCGTGGCGAAAGTAGAAGGCACTGAACCCGAAGCTATGTGGTCAGGATGCAAGCTTCTTACCACACAGCCACGCCTACCTCTATATTTGATTATATATCTTCAGCAAAAGGCGGCGAGTGGCAGAAGCGTTAGCACGCCGGGCGAAATGCATAGCGAGTTCAAATTCCGCCGAGGTCGACTTTGCCTTTCTTCCTTTCGGAGTCTATAAATTAAGTACCAGTTACGCACTGGGGTCGATGTAATCGACTTAATCCGTTTGTCCCCCCTGTGTTTAGCCCCTTGTGGGTAGTAAAGAAATATATATCTTCAGCAACGTAATCCTAAATATACAAAAGTGATGGGATCGTCACGGCTGGAACCACTTTGGGCTGAAATGGAACCGAACAACAACACTAACACACCACTGTGACTACTTTAAAGTAGTTGGTTGCGGAAGAGCGGAATCATGTTGGATACAGGAGTTGTCTTTAAGATTTCATATTTAAATGCCTTTATAAATGTTTAAAGATTCAATCCAAAGGCAGGTGAGGTTTTTGAATATTGTGTGACTTTAATTTAACAAAATGTTGTTACCAAAATGTTGCTGATGTTTCTGATGTCGGTGTTTTGTTTGTTTGTTGAACGAAGCGGTCTTCGTCCCATTAGTGGGAGAAGTATGAAACGTGGTCCTTTGCTATTCGTAAGACCCGCAGAAGAGAAAGCAGGTCAACCCCCGACACCGAGAGCATCGACGGATGGATGATTGCGCATCCAGGCTCAGCGGTTGCGTAGGAAGTCGGGGACAAGAAACAGGAAGAAAGAGTGAGAGAAAGTTGGAACGATGGAGTACAACAGGGATCGCCACAACCCCCTGCCGGAGCCTCGTGGAGCTTCAGTAAACACACACAACGCCCGGTCTGGGAATCGAAACCGCGATCCTCCGACTGAAAGTCCACTGCCCTAACCACTGGGCCATTGCGCCTCCTAATGTCGGTGTTGTTTAGTTCCTGGGTAGCTCTGATCGAGGGAGTCATACACATACATATAATTGTGGCTTTGTGGTTCAGAAAATCCATGAAGGCCGTGCTCCACCATTGCCGCAGTCAAGTGACTGAAATAAGTATATATATATATATATATATATATATATATATATATATATATATATAGATCGTGGCACTCTGTCTTTTACGATGACGAGGGTTCCAGTTGATCCGATCAACGGAACAGCCTGCTCGTGAAATTAACGCGCAAGTGGCTGAACACTCCACAGACACGTGTACCTTTACCGTAGTTCTCGGTGAAATTCAGCGTGACACAGAGTGAGACAAGGCTAGCCCTTTGAAATACAGGTACAACAGAAACAGGATGAAAGAGTGAGAGAAGGGTGAACTCTGCTAAAGACACCCAATGTGTCAGGCAAGTGTTACAGTCGTGATCATACCGTGAATGAGAGAGCAATGTCATCTCATTCACTTATACGCTATACAAGCAAGTTAAGCTCTGGCCTAAATCCTAAGTAATTGTTACTAATTACTTTAAAAAACAATGACGAATAGGAAACTCCTGAGTTGATGTCAACGGCTTAGTCAAAGGGAGGTGCAACACCAACGACTCTTTATTATTTAAGTTCGTTGGAAAATGGTAAAATCCTCAAACCCAGATGATCAGCCAGAATGCTTTTAGCAAAGTGAACTCTGCTAAAGACAATCAAGCACCATGTAGTGGTATCAAGCCAAGCGTTGGATAAAGTCTACCAGCCACCTAAAGAGAAACCATCCGTCGATGCACCAACTAATTCCGCTATCCCATTGCCCTGGATAGCTATTTCATTTTATTGACCTCATATTAAAATGCTAATTGATCCAGGCGGGATTTGAACATAGAACGCAGAAAGCAGGAACAAATACCACAAAAAATTTTATGCTTGTTTCGCTTTTAGATTTGATCTGCAAGATTCTTTATATGAGTTCGTGTATTGAAGCATATTCTGTTGTATCTGCGGAGAGTCATTTTCTTTTTGTGCTTTATAATGTAACACACTCACCGGTAAAATTTCCACTTTTTTCTTATTTTTATTTTCCTAAAATTTTCGTTGCGTCTTGTAACCTTTTCAATAGTTTTGAAACACACTCACCGGTAAATTTTCCACTTTTTTCTTATTATTTTCCTAAAATGTTCATTGCGTCTTGCAGCCTTTTCAACCTTTTGAGAGTCAAAACTATTGAAAAGGTTGCAAGACGCAACGAAAATTTTAGGAAAATAAAAATAAGAAAAAAGTGGAAATTTTACCTGTGAGTGTTTTAAATAATAAGGCACAAAAAGAAAATGACTCTCCGCAGACACAACAGAATTTTATACTTGGCTGCAAAGACTCAATCCGCCGTCATTTAGTTGCGTTTGTAAAGTACCATGTTTTCTAGGTTATTGTCGTTTACTCCGAGTCTGATCGATGATTAAAGGCATTCCGTCAAGAGGAGGGGGAATAAAGATTTTTGTCTTTGGCACCTCAGGCTGCACTACCCAGCCTGTCCTTATCTGTATGAATTTAAGAAAATTAAGCTGTCTATATAGAGGCTCTCGCATTTACGTAAACCGGTCAAGCTCCCTCACCACCATCACCACCAACGTTAGAAGGATGAAAATTACAAATTTTAATATACAAACAAACTTTAGACTTCTTCACTAATATTAACAAGCTACAGTATTGAATTTTACATCTATCGATCTTTAACCAGCTATACTATTGAGTTTTGTCGTTATCGATCTTTCAGAAGCCTTCAATCTGATTATCTTTTTCTCCGTATAAGTTGACCCCTAGAGGTCTGTAATATTCCCAAAAAGAACAGATGAATGTGGAGCTCAAACGGATTATAATAGCATTTTCATCTCTTGACCAAAATATACTGAGAAACCGAACAGCAGCAACTCTATCTTTATCGATTTTGATCTATATACCGGCTTTTCAATCAAATATTTTTTTTATTTACCTTTACTTTTTCTTTTTCTTTTAGTATTTTTCTTTTTTCTATCAATAATGACTTCAGCTCTCTCGGGTTACGTGATGCCCTCAGAGTGGTCGGCTTGAAAGAAGAATGTGTTTGTTTTCAACAGGAATATGGTAGTGTTACTTTAAAAAAAATTTCTTTTACTGGCTTCAGTTTGTGGATTGCGACCATGCTGGAGTACTATCTTTACATTTGTAGTCAATCATATTGACCACAATACGTTTTCTAATATTTTTTTTTGTTTTTGTTTTTTTTGACAATTTCTATTTATCAAATGGCTAAATTCACATTAGCATAAAAGAATACTCAATATCCAAATAGAATGTAAACCTATTATTGTCCATCATCTGTCGCCGATACATACACATACATTCGTATATATATATATATATATATATATATTATATATATAAATATATATATATATATATACATACAAGAAAAAAGCAACAAGAATGGATTAGTTTTTCAGTACTATTGTTTCATACGAAGAACAGCTTTATTAAAAGCAGCAAATATTGCAGTAAATTGGAAAACTCATATGTGTTTTGGCTGATGAGTACGGACCCTTGTATTTGCTGCATATTTGCAGCTTTTAATAAAGCTGTTCTTCGTATGAAACAATTGTACTGAAAAACTAATCCATTCTTGTTGCTTTTTTCTTGTTTATAATCACCCCACATTATTTTATGGTTAATACCATATAGATTTCTGGTGCATCTAGTAAGTACCGCATTCATGTGAATTCATTGGAACTCACTTGAACTCTTAATTGCTTTTACTTGTATATATATATATATATATATATATATATATATATATATAATAGTGTATATATATATCTATAAATATAATACATATATGGTATGTGTATATGTATATATATATATGCAAACGTACATAAACATATGGATTAAGATACATAAACGTGCATGTGTGGTGGGGTATGGGTGTGTCTATGTATCAACCGATGAGATCAGATGTGATCAGTATAGAAAACACGTAGTAGTGCTCAAATGATTTAAACTCCGAAGTCTTTATCGGGGACTAGGACCATGGGCTATAGCCACTATTTATGTATAATTATAATTAATCATTTGAAGGATTCATTCGAATAAAGTTATTTTAATAATAACAATACTAAGTCAGGGTCAGGGTTAGCATATCCGCGCGAAGAGAGTATACGGACATTCACGCATACATCAATGTCGTAACACTACGTATACATGCACATAAACAAACCAATAAACACATTCATATAAGAATAATTGTGTATGAAAAAATATATATATATGCCTGCGGTCAAGCAGTTTTACGGTCCACTGTGAATTCCAGATCCAATGTAGGGAAGGTTCCAGTTGTGGTGCTTACATAAAGAAAGGGTATATATATATATATATATATAAGAAAAGACGTGACTAAGGGAAAAACGATTATCTGATAAATTCCACTGGCTTACAGCTGTTTCCGCTATTGGATGCAGTACAACGTTACATTTCATCGTTTATCTCATTGTCATCTCTGTACTCGACCAAACCTTCGTTCAGAAGCGTACGTATATTGTATTCTACACCAGGTTAATAGGTATCGCAATGCCTCTACCATATCCACCCCTGTTCTTACTACTACAACTATATATATATATGTGTGTGTGTGCGTGTGTTATGTATATACTATATTATTATATATAATATATATATTTATATTTATGTATATAAATATATATATATTATATAAATACAAAATGGGACAAGAACGCAACGGCCCGGACAACTATATTATATATATATATATATTATATATATATATATATATATATATATAATATATACTATAATATATATATCTATATATATAAATATATGCTTTCAAATTTTGGCACATGACCAGAAATTTCGGCGAGGGGGT
>NW_021826256.1:32500-35638 GCF_006345805.1 Octopus sinensis | reverse complement strand
TATATCTATCGTCCATCTATCTATCTATCTATATATCTATCTATCTATCTATCTATCTATCTATCTATCTATCTATCTATCTATCTATCTATCTATCTATCTATCTATGTACGTGTGCGTTGTGTGTGCATGCATATAAGTGCGTATGTATACGTGTCAGCGTATGTCTGTGCTTGTGTTTCAACGTGCAGATATGTATGCGTATATGCGCATACGAAATGAAGGACGCAGTGTGATGTGTGCGTAAATGTATATGCACGCACACAAATTTACAAGCGCACGCATGTGTGCATGTGCGTATGAATGCATATATATATACATATATATATATATATATATATATTAATGCATACATGGAGATATAGTAATACATACAAATAGTTACACGTATACGCACAATGTCATACGTGAAAACCTACATCACAATAACCTTCCTCTCCCCTACCACAATGACATGCATATGTAATGTGTGTATGCTGTGCGTAAGCGTACTTCAATATATGTATGCTTAAGTATGCATGTGTGTGTGTCTATTGCATATATATGTGTCTATGTGCACGTTTATGTACACGTACCTATGCGTATGTTTGTGTTGTGTGAGTGAGGTTTTAAAAGTAGTGAAGGTGGCTACAGATGATACACACACAGCCACACACACACAAATATATATAATATACACACACATACATACTCAATTTAAACGAAAACACAGGCATGTATGTATGTATGTATGTATGTATGTATGTATGTATGTATGTATGTATGTATGTATGTATGTATGTATGTATGTGTGTATATCTATATAGAGCACTGACAGTCTTCACTTCCGTACCTTCCTTACATGCAGAAGATGGCGTTAGTGGATGAGGAGGCTTTGAGGTAAAGAGAAGCAAACTCTGTAAGAAATGTACCAGCAGCAGCTGCAGCAACAACAACAGCAGCAACATCAGCAGCTTGCATGCCAAAGCGGTGGCGACGGTGATGATGTCGCGTTGTTGCGGTGGTGAAAACAATTTGTCTGTGAAAGACGTTAGTGGGCTTCTTTTGAAAGTATAACACTTAGGGGAGGTGGTGGTTGGAGATTGTGGTGTGGTGGTGGTGGTGGTGGTGGTGGTGGATGGTGGTGGTAGTGTTAGTAGTGGTGGTGGTGGTGGTATTAGTAGTGGTGATAGTAGTGGTCGTGGTGGTGGCCATGGTGGTGGTTCTGTTGGTGAACGTAGTATGGACGATTGGGAAAAGATGCTATGGCGCAGAAGGCATAACAAAAAAAGTGACAATAATAATAATAACAATAATAATAATAATAATAATAATAATAATAATAATAGTAATAATAATAATAATAGTAATAATAATGATAATAATAATAATAATCATAATAATAATAATAATTAATAATAACAATAATAATAATATATAATAATAAATAATAATAATAATAATAATAGTAATAGTCAATAATCATAATAATCTAACAATGACAATAATAATAATAATAATAATAATAATAATAATAATATTAATAATAATATAATAGTAATATCATAATGATAATAATAATAATAATAATAATAATAAATAATAATAATAATAATAGTAATAATAATAATAATAATAATAAATAATAATAATAATAATAATAATAATAATAGTAATAGTAATAATAATATAATAATAATAATAATAATAATAATAATAATAATGATCATAATAATAATAATAATAATAATAAGAAGAAGAAGAAGAAGAAGAAGAATTTCTTTATTAACCACAAGGTCTGATAAAATATCAAGGATGGTAAGGAAATTTGATGTATTTTTGAACTGATGACGAATAAAAATAACAAATTCTAATAAAAATAATTCACGAGAAAAAGTCATCGACAAAGAAGACAGCCCTGGCCGGAAGTACTGTATTGTCGTCCTTTATTGTAATATGGCGCTACTTCCGGAAGAGGAAACCACAGACTGTAGTTGTGATTGCATCTTGTGGCATTGTTCAATTGACGATTTCCTATCGTTCTCCGCCATTAGTTTTGTAATTGTTGTTGTTAGTGACAGTGGTGGTGGTGGTGGTGTGTTGCTGTTGTGATTGATGGTGGTGCGTCGGTAGAAATTGTATATATTTGGTATTGGTGTTGTTGATGATGCTGTTGCTAGCAGTGTAGGTGGAGGTAGTAGCGATGTTGTCGACAGAGATGATGGGGTGGAGTATTGATGATGGAGTGCCGTTGGTAGTAATATATATATATTTGATGTTGGGGTGGGGTGAGTTTGGTAGTGGTGTGGGTTGTTGATATTGGTGATGTTGGTAATTTCGAAGCTGGCGATAGTATTGGTTGTGGTCGTGGTGATGACGGTGGCGGTGGTGGTGGTGGTGGTGATGGTGATGGTAGCAGTGGTGGTGAAGATGTTGATAGTAGTTGTATATCAATGGTGGTTTTGGGTCACTGTCATGGTGTCGGACACATCAAAAATCGGAAATCGAGGTCGCCGGCATTATTGTAGAGGAATACCAAGAGACAACGGGAAAGTGAATATGTCCGGACGAGTCAATGGGCTGGCAACTTGACATTGGGAGAGGTAATGCCACACCGACCAAGGGCCAAGTTAGAAGCAGAACTCCGATGTGAAAAAAAAAGACTGACAAAAAGAGACGAGAAGGACGGTGAGTCTCAATCAGGAACGGTTTGAAACTTTGTGTGAAAGGTCCTGGGTAAGTGACTAACATCCTCATCGCATCAGTCATACTTTGACACAGGAAGCATCTGATCCTCTTCCAGCTTCCCATGAAAGGGGATTTTCCGGTGACCAGGATGTCCATCTGTTCTCTTAAGGCGACGGAAAAATCTATGGGGCGTTGAAGAAAAGTGGGGTGATAATGGGATGGCCAAAAGGGGCGATGGATGTTAAAAAACTCACAATAATGGATTAATTAGGTTAATTTTTTTTTGTGAAATACAGTTGTTTTGAATTTGCTACAGAAAATGGTCTATGTTTGTGATGGTGAGTGGTAGGGGGCGCTAAGAATGTGGCCTGGGTGTCAAAGGGACGGCAGCCCGAAAAAGTTTGGGAAGCACTGTCTTAAGGAGTTTTCGGAATGCTGTGGCTGATGACAGCAAGACATGCACTGAAAGTG
>NW_021826256.1:5000-27500 GCF_006345805.1 Octopus sinensis | reverse complement strand
ACTGGAACCCTCAAGCAAATGGGACCCAGAAAAAATAAAATAAATATGTTGTTAATTAGATTAAAGAGAATGTGTGCTAATTTGAGTTAACTAATTGAGTTTCATTAAAAGCAAATTTCTACAGTATCTAAAATGGATCGTTGCTTCTCAAAGTACCAGGGTGTATGAAAAGTTTTGAGCCTTCAAGGCTTTTGCGCTTTGAAGTCTTGTACCTTCATCAGAAGTCTTGCACGATGTATTTTTTCCAGGCTCAAAACTTCTTATACACTCCCGTACAGTACAGTATATTGTTTTATTGTATTTACAGTACCTGCATTTTATTAGGTTGATAAAACTTGTACTTCACTATAAATATTTATTTCTTCCTAATTCCCTTATTTCTTCTGTATTCAGAATATTAAAGATTATCCTGATGTATACATAGAGTTTTAATGAGTTTTATACGATGCTATGGTAATTTAAAAAGTAACGTTCTGATATTCGGAAAATTTAATCTGGCAACCCTTATGTTCTAGTGGTGACGAGTAGGTGGAAGTTTGTTGCACACACACACACACACACACACACACTAATCGAAGTGTACGGTATTATATATATCCATTAGTCAATCTTGTAAATCGGTTTCGCACAGGGTATGATACTGGATGTCACGCAGCAGTTCGGTTAAGTAATACCGCGTATTCGTCATAGCTGGGATGTATGGAAAAAATATGGCAGTTGTTTTCTGTTGTTGGAGGTGAAAAAACACATTCAGTTTTTAGGTGCTCAAGTAGAAGTAGCACTAATTGTGTCTTTAACGGTCACTGTTACACGAAAATAGTCGTAAATGGGACAGAAGTAACATCAAAAGGTGCAAATGAGTTACCAAATGTGCGGAAGTATGCGGAGTGGCAGAATGTCTCTTCAGATCCATATTCAATAGCCATAAATTCTCCTTCAATATCTCGGAGAGACGAAATGCCACTGCCCTGGTCAGGCATGTATAATCGTCAATGGAAAGTACAAAGGATATGCTATAAAGAGGAAAACATGTATGTATGAGTGTATATACATACATACATAACATACATACATACATACATACATACATACATACATACATACATACATACATATATATATATAATACAGCGAGCACTAGGCAGTTGATAATAAAACAAAATACAAGGGAAAAGTATACAAAAATCCCAGGAAAACAGTAGCGCTTTGAACAAGATAACATCAAAGAAACAAGGCATAAAACATCAGGCCTAATGATGTAGCCGTGGTGGACGACTACATGCCAGTCTCATGTGACATCTGTTCGTGCCGTCTACAACATCCCACAGATTTAGTGAGTCCTTTGAAACTGCAGGGGCCACCGGTGGCTGAGTCCTCTTACTGACGATTTCCTAGACACAACAGTTCATAGGTTTTGTATCAATTCGCCGTAGTCTTGCCCGGCATAAACTGCCTTCTCCTCATTACGTAGGATAGTAACATCGTGCGCCACACATCTTGAGCTGCTTGGTGATGGCCAACATCAACTCGCTGGGGTTGTCGTTGATGGAAAAACCCGGCCGTCCTTACGACGTGTAATCGCTGAAAATCTCTTTGACCAAGGATAACACGTCCCCATTGAGAGGACTCGCCTCTTTTTTGACTCCTAACACAAAGAACCCAACCACACTTCAGAGCTGGCGATCTCCAAATCACTGTTGTTGACACAGCTACAGTCACAAGCTCAGCGTCAAAGTGGAATTTACCGTGATGACGGTTGTTGATATATCTGAAAGAGAAATGAAAAAGTTTAAATTTGGCAAATGTCATGTAACATTACGTTTGGTTGTCTTTGTTTATAAATAACCTGTGTAACCTCTCTGTATGTATGTGTGAGTATACGTGTGTATATGTATGTACCTACGTATGTGTCTGTTATCTCCATATGCATGTATATATGCATGTATTTGTGTGTTTGTGTGTATATGCATGTAAATGTACTCGTATGTGTGTATGTATGCATGCATATATGTGTACGTATGTGCTTATATGTATGTATAAATTAGTGAAAAATAATCAAAAGCGTTATCAATGCATGTGGCTACTCGACATGTTAAAAGCAGCAGCGAAATCACACCCTAGGGGGTTGCAAAAAGAAAAAAATTTAAATAATAACAATAAATAAAAAGAGAAAAAGCAACTTTATATATGAAGTAGAAAGTAGATGATGAGATAACCACCACCACCGCCACCAACAATAACATCACCACCACCATCACCACCACCACCACCACCACCACCACCACCACCACCACCACCACTATCACCATCACCACCACCACCACCACCACCACCACCACCACCACCACCACCACCACCACCACCACCACCACCACCTCCACCTCCACCACCACCATGACGCTACCACAATAACCATCACCATCAGCACACTACCACTGCAACACTGTAACCACCACCACCACCGCCGCCACCACCACCACCACCACACTACAATGATCACCATCATTGCTACATCAACATCACTACCACGGCCAACACAATCACTAACCCCCACCACCCCACAACCACCACCACTACCCCACCACCACCACAAACCACCAAGTCTTTCACTACAATCACTGCCACCAGCCACGCCAGCGCCGCCACATAAAGACGATGTCTCCCTGGTAGTAAAATGCTTGGGACGGTGAAATGTGGAACCGCTGACAAGTGTGAGGCTTCAGCTTGCTATGGATGCATAGAAGTGAAACCTTTCATATGGCCTATATAAGGAGGAGCGGAAGGAAAACGTGTGTGTGTGTGAGGGGGGAGGTGATGTGGTGGAGGTTGGGGGTGGGTGGGAGAAAGGTGACCACATGAGGAGGAGGAGGAACAAGAGAAGGAGAAGGGGAGGAGGAGGAGAAGAAGAAGAAGAAGAAGAAGAAGAAGAAGAAGAAGAAGAAGGAGAGGTACTGCAGAGAAATACAATGATAGTGGCGGTGGTGGCGGTGAGTGGAGAGTGATAGAGTGAGTGAGTGAGAGACAGAGGGGAGAGGGAGAGTGAATGAGGTTTGGACGTGATGCAGGTTGATAGTAATAGTAGTAGTGGTGTTAGTAGTCGTGGTGGTGGTAGTGGTGGTGGTGGTTGTGGTAGCAGTGGTGGTGGTTAAAGAGGTAATGATGATGCTGGCTGTTGTATTAGTGGTTACGGTAATTATGATGGTGGCGATGATAGTAGTAGTAGTAGTAGTAGTAGTAGTAGTAGTAGTAGTAGTAGTAGTAGTAGTAAGTAGTGATGGTAGTGGTTGGGATAGCTATAGTAATGGTCGTGTTTATAATGGTAGTAGTGGTAAGTGGTAGTGGTTGTGGTTGTAGTTTCAGTGCTAGTTGACGTGGTATTGGTAACGGTAATGATGATAATGATGATGGCAATGGTCATTGTAATAGTAGAGATAATGATGGGAGTGGTGGTGATGGTGGTGGTGATAGTGGTGGTAGTGCTGTTGCTGTTATTGTTTAACTCCAGATTTTGCTGCTATTTCTAGCAGTACAAGAGACTGCATAGAGGCTCCTTCCGAAGATTAGAAAAGCAAATATGAAGATGATGTAAAGCAATTAATATATTTTAATATACCTCGGTCTCTGTCTGTCTGTCTGTCTACCTGGTTGTCTGTCTATTTCTTTATCTCTTGTTCTTTCTCTCTCTCTCTCTCTCTCTCTCTCTCTTTCTCTCTAATTTCTGGAAGTGTGCGTGTATACACGTACACACACACATATACCTTCCCCCATATACGTCTCTGTGTGTCACACACACATTCACACACACACACACATATTCACACACACACACACACACGCACGCACACGCATACATACACGCGCGCGCGCCTACATATATTTTCCCCAATACATCTTTCAATATATCTTTATTAGTCACAGTGCTGACTATTCTAAATAAGAGCTTAATGAAATCTAACCTAATACATACACACACACACACACATCTACACATACACACACATACACATGCGCACACACACATACACAATCAAAATATGCCATGCCATAGTGCGTACGAATATTAATATTAAAATGATATCAATTTACTGTAGACTTGGTGTTTTGTTTCGATTGCTAATTCAATCTCATCAGTGAACAAAGAAACTGTCTATATAGCAGTCTTATAATTACAACTTTGGGCTATTCCATGTTATTATTGGTGAGATAGTAATATAGCAACCAGAGCTGCTGACTGGCACATTTTCACAAAATATGCAAAATTTACCATACGGACACAATTTATGCACAGAAAGTACTAAAATGGTTCGAAATATTAAGAGTAACAGCTATTTTCCAACAAATTTGTAAATACAGGCACAGGTGTAACTGTGTGGTAAGATGCTTGCTGCTCAGCCACATGGTTCCGGATTCAGTTCCACTGCGCGACACCTTGGGCAAGTGTCTTTTACTATAGTCTCGGGCCGATCAAAGCCTTGTGAGTGGATTTGGCAGACGGAAAGTGAAAGAACCTCTTGTTATATACATACATACATACATACATACATACATACATACATACATACATACATACATACATAAGAGAACAAAAAAGGGTCATTCAATATGTGACCGCGTGTGTATCTTGGCGATTTTTACCCTCCGTCTTCCCTTCCTTGGATCTTTCCTTTTTCTATGTTTGTGACGAAGAGCTCAGCTCGAAATGTTAAATCGTCCTTCTTTCTTTCCTTTCCTGAGCGTCCAATAACACTTGTTCCACGTCCTCGCGTTGTTGCGTTTTCCCTTTGTGTTTTCATGCTTGGATTAACGATATATATATATATATATATATATATATATATATATAAAATTAGTGTACATTTAAACACAAAAGAGGCGACCCTTAACAGGCAGCCTTACATGCTAGAAGGAGCAGTCAAAACATCCAAAACCACATTTAAGAGCAATTTCGAAGGGAATGAACAATATGAACTTTTACCTTTTATTTTACAGCCATACCTAGGTTTCGAACTCTAATTAGCAAATAAAATAATTTGCTAGGCGAAGTTCTCATCAGTGGCTACACCAAAACACTAACATATAATTTAGAGACAGAATAGCACGTGTCTCATCATTATATATTATAATTTTTCAAATTCACCGCGCAAGCGCGGTTTCGATCGTTAGTAAATGGAGAATGCCGAATTAACTTCCGAAATGACTAAAATCATATTCATAAATTAACATACGATAGCAAAATTTTAGAAATTTCACTACCAGTGGCCTAGCATCTATAAAAGTCAATAGACAACATATTTTCGGAAGTTAATTCGGCACTTTTCATTTGCTGCCGATTAAAATTCTACAATATAGTATTTTGTGTGTGTGTGTGTGTGTGTGTGTGTGTGTGTGTGTGTGGTGTGTGTGGTCCCACACAATAATATCTGGTCGATTGTGTTTTGACTTGGTGGTTATTTTTATTTTCAAGTTTCACCAATACTCTCTTGACTCATCGGCCATCTGCGTCAATGTGCAGTTCGTGATGGAAGTTTTAATTTTTCTCATCCCGTTCCAAACTGTTGTCATCTCCGCTCAATGCCTCATGGGAAGATGGTGTCTAGGAGACATTCTTTCGCAGTTAGCAATAACTTTGGCTGGTGTCTTCAGCTTTGGTTTTGCAAACCCTTCATTTGTTGTCGGTCAATGCCTTTTGCCTTGAATACTGCAGGTATTTGGTGTGTATTGCTTGTTGTTGAATTGTATGGAGGTAGCCTTCAAAGTGGAATGTCATAAACTTATCGGTACTCTATGCCAAGGTTTCGATAATATCTCTCTCTCTCTCTCTCTCTCTCTCTCTCTCTCTCTCTATCTATCTATCTATCTATCTATCTATCTATATATATATATATATTTATATACGTGTGTGTGTATGTGTGTGCGTGTATATAAATATATATATATATATATGGGGAGAGAGAACAAATTTGGTAAGAGCCAATGCACACTAATTTCTGCTGATTAATAATGAAAATACCAATAATATATATATATATATATATATACACTGCATTTCAGATTATTAATGATGTAACTTTCTTTTATCTTTTGTAGAAACTGCACGTTGGAATTTAACAAAATTTCCATAGAATAATAGCAACAGTTATATGCGCTTGGTGTGTAAAAAACGTGAGGTTTTGCACATATGTAAACAAACGGCGACCATTTGTATGATTTCCACAAACTTTCAGTGCTCCAAATTATTAGCGAATGGTCTGATAATCGTGTAATTATAGGTCGTAAATGTGACTTAACTGCTTCAGAGAAATCTGTTATTCTGTTATTACTTGCAGAAGGTAAATCAACATTAAAAATATCTAAAATAATTGGAAGTTATCGCCAAACTATGAAAAAATAAACTGTTGTAGCTTCTACATAGATACGTAAGATAGCCGACGAGAATCAGTCGAGGGCTGTTTCTCAATGTTCTCTGTCACGAATGAAGCGTGAAGCTGTGAAGAACCCAGGTCTTACAAGTGGAGAACTTTTCAAGTGCATTAGTGAAACAACTGTGTTCAGAACTATCCGATGTCGTCTTCTGTAAAAGGTCGGTAAACTAGTGACATCAGTTAAAAGGCTTCCTTTAAACAAAATACACATACAAAATCGTCTGATATGGGCAGATGATAACATGAAGGTTGATTTTTCAAAAGTTTTGTTTACGAACGAAACTCGTGCCACTCTTGATGGATTGATGGCTGGAGCAAGGGATGGGTTGTAAATGAAGGAGATCATCATCAATGCTTGAGAGCAGGAGGAGGCATTATGATTTGGGCAGGTGTTATTGGAGCTATGGTTGGTCTTTGGAAAGTGCCTGACGGTGTTAAAATGACTGCAGATGCTTACATAGCCTTCCTGAAGGAACACCTTGAACCTTGGTTAAAAATGCAAAGAATCACCTCCAAGACAACCATAATATTTATGCAAGATAATACGCACTCAGCGAAGAAAACTACAAAGTGTCTGCAACAATTTAGCTTCTGTTGACCTCGGAAGATGAAGTAGCCTGCCTGTTCCTCCGACGTAAACCCAATAAAAAACTTGTGGAGTACTCTAAAGCGACGAATTTACGAAAATGGACGCCAATTTACGAGTAAGGGTGGCAGGCAATAGTAGATGTATCTCATGGTATAACATCAGGGATCCAGAAATTGGCATGTTCAATGGACCACCACCTTTTCAACTTATTTCAAACAAACGCTCATATATACCTTACTAACCAGCTCACCTATCATGTTTGAACGCTGTTAATTTGTTTATTTCTATTTCCTCCATGTTTACGACTGTATGTATTCATTTCAGTATGCACATCAAACAAATTGGTATTTTCTTGTTTACATGAGTTTTAATTACACCTCGCTAATAATTTGAAACAGTGAAAGTTTACGAAAATTTGGTAAATGGCATAGTTTCTATGTTGGTTTATGGAACCTCACATTTTTACACACCATGCGCATATAAATGGTGCTATCATTCTGTAAAAAATTCGTAAAATTCTCACAAGTAGTTTTCAAATAAAATTTAAAATGTTACGTCGTTAATAATTTGAAATACATTATATATATATATATATATATATATATATGTGTGTGTATAGCGTTAAGTAAATATAAAAAAGGAGAAGAAATATAGTGGATACTTGTTTAATTTTATTTGTATCACGATGAATACATATCAAATAATGTAATACAAATAAAATTTAAAGTAACAGAATCATAAGAAATAATCAAATAATTAAAGTAACAAAAACATAAGAAATAATAAAAAAAAAGGCCTACACATGTTTCAATCCGGCCACTAGATGAACAGTTTCTTCGGATCATTACGATTCGAACCATGTTAGATATAAAAGAACCCCACAGTGTGTCCAGATTTCGTTAGGACGAAATTTCTTACATATTAGTACGATGGGTAAATTGTCACCATTTTATATTTTTAATTTGCGCATGCGCATTAGTTGCTTTTGATTTTGTCGGCTACACAGTTTACTAGGGTCAGTTGGCCACTGTCTGTGTGGAAAACAGTACCATGACGCAATTCACTCTGTCAGAAACTTGGAAACGACATGCTGTACTGCTTGGCAATCACGTCGGAAGCTCCAGTACGAACATTTCAATGTTTGGGTGTCAATCTGAGGACAGAGCAATGTAAGGACATGTACCGAGAGTGATAAAAATCAAGCATCCAGTCAACATCATGACGTTTCGAGTGATCGATAGTGATGGTGACATTATGCTTCTATTCATCTTCCTACACGGCCTCAGACTCAACACAGAGGCTTACATCAAGTGCCTGGAGGAGGTAATTCTTCTCTGGGTCAAGAGGGTGGCTGCTGCAACACCCTATGTCTGGCAACAGAACTCTGCATCATACCACACAAGTAGGAGAACCCAGTCATGGCTGTCAGACAATTTCTGCGACCACACCATCCCTAACATATGGCCACCTAACTCGCTAGAGAGCAATCCCCTTGATTATTATGTGTGGGGCGCAGTTGAGTGAGAGACCCAAAAACTCTTTGTAACACCAAAGATGAACCAAAGGCAAGGATTATGGCAGCATTCACCAACTTAAACAAGGAGAAGAGTTGCAGGAGATTCCGAAGTCGTTTGGAGGCCGTTTAGTATTTCAAGATATTTTTATGTAATTTTAGTAAATATATCTATTAAAATGATCTTTGCGTAATTTAAACGACAGTTTATTCACCGCATCCTGTATATATATATATATATATATATAATATATATATATATATATATATATATATATATATATATTATATATATATATATATATATATGTATAAGATACATATATAGGGTAGTGAATATTCGTTATAAATATCACCACCAGTGGCCTAGCATAGTCAATAGACAACATATTCATATTTTAAAATTAGTGTACATTTAAACACAAAAGAAAACTACCCTTTAACAGGTAATTTTTACATGCTAGAAATAGCAGCCAACACGGCCAAAACCACGATTTAATGGCAATTTTGGAAGTAAATGAAATTGCTAAAGAAATTCGAAACCATGGTACAACCGCTAATAAAAAATAGCAAGGTAAAAGTTTTTCTTTTCCATTTACTTCGAAAATTGCTATTAAATTGTGGTTTTGGCCGTGTTTCTTCACACATACATACACACACACACATTCACACAGACGCACACACACATACACACATACACACACACACAAGCACCCACAAACACACACATACATATATATCCGTTATCTTTTACTTATTTCCGTCATTAAACTGCGGCCATGCTGGGGCACCGCCTGAAAGTATTTTAGTCGAAGGAATCGACTCTTGTACTTGCTTTTTAATGCTTGGTATTCTATGGTTATTCTAACCATCTCTTTTGCCGAGCTGCTACGTTAAGAGGACGTATATATATATATATACAGGTTAGTAGAGTTAGAGGTTGGAATAACTGTCTAAGGGATAAATGTATCCGTTATACAACCAGTGTAATTACCTGTGTTAAGACAAAGATAAACATGAGTTTATCTGGAATCGAATTTAAAGTAAACAGAAATGTTTCTGTTTATATATTTCTGTTTACTTTACACACACACACACGCACACACACAGACACACACACACGCACGCACACACACACACACACACACACACACACACAACACACACAAACACACACACAAACAACAACGTGAGGACGTGGTATATGTAAAGTATTAGCAGACGCTACGGGAAGCAAAGAAAGATGGTTTAACGTTTCGAGCAACGCTCTTCTTCAGAAGCAGAGGAAAGTCCAATATATATAATAAATAATAAATAAAATAAACCTTTACATAAATAAATAACGTGAAATACACGAGGGGACGAACATAAGAGACAGACGGGTCATTCAAAGCCTTCGTTCTTCAGTCAGAAACTGATTCCTCATCGCAGATTTCGGCTGTTTAATTCTGAGATCCGCTCTGAATCAGCCAGCCACAGAAGGAAAGAATGCAACGCAACAGAGACGAACATGAAACGAAAAAAACTTTTTTGAAGACAGTAACGGTTAAAAACATGGATGACACAGGCGCCCTACGGCTTTGAGACAAAAGGAGACACAAAAACAATATCAGCAAGCGTGGAAAAATAATTACCTTTTCGGTGAGGAGACACATGTTGAACAAGCGGCCGATGGCAACAGAATGGCTGAGGCAGCAAGTCACAAGAGGGTAAGAGAGAGAAGGGGGTAAGAGAGAGGGACAGAGAGAGAGGGGACCAAGAAGGGTGGAAGGCGAGGACAGAAGCAGTGGCCAAGAGAGAGAGGGAGAGAAGGAATCAGAGAGGCTGGGAGAAAAAGGCGCCAAAACAATTTGGCAAAGAAGCAATGGCGAAGGAAAGAAAAAGTTTGTGCTAATGCAGCGCGCGTGTTGGCTTGCTTCAGTAGGTTCCGTTGAGTTAATGCATTTTTTGTTTTGTTTCTTTCTTTTTTTCCTTTCTTCTCTTCCGGTTTTGGATTTCTATTTTTAATGTAATTTTGTATTATATATGTATCACATACGTATTATATTCCAATAACAAGATATTCAAGTATGGAGATGTTTTATTTTACAGGAGAAAATAAGGCGGCGAACTGGCAGAATCGTTACCATGCCGGAAACAATGCTTAACAGCATTTCGTCCATCTTTATGTTCTGAGTTCAAATTCCGCCGAGGTTGACTTTGCCTTTCATCCTTTTGGAGTCGATAAATTAAGTACCAGTGAAATCCTGGGGTCGATGTAATCGACTATAACCCGTCTGCCAAAATTTCAGGCCTTGTGCCTTTAATAGATAAGATTTTAAATAAGTAAATCATACATGAGTGGCTGTGTGGTAAGTAGCTTGCTAACCAACCACATGGTTCCGGGTTCAGTCCCACTGCGTGGCATCTTGGGCAAGTGTCTTCTATAGCCCCGGGCCGACCAATGCCTTGTGAGTGGATTTGGTAGACGGAAACTGAAAGATGCCTGTCGTATATATGTATATGTATATGTATATGTATATGTATATGTATATGTATATGTGTATGTGTGTGTTTGTGTGTCTGTGTTTGTCCCCCTAGCATTGCTTGACGACCGATGCTGGTGTGTTTACGTCCCCGTCACTTACCGGTTCAGCAAAAGAGCCTGATAGAATAAGTACTGGGCTTACAAAGAATAAGTCCCGGGGTCGATTTGCTCGACTAAAGGCGGTGCTCCCGCATGGCCGCAGTCAAATGACTGAAACAAGTAAAATAGTAAAAGAGTATGTAAGTTGAGATACCCGGTGAATTGTATTTGCAGAGTAAGAAGTACCATTTTAATTCTGTGTTACACGTGTTTCATTATGAAATGGGAAATATATTTTATGAATATAACTATTAATATGGTATCAAATTTCGGCACAAGGCCTGCAATATTGGGGGAGGTTGTAAGTCGATTACAACGACCTCAGTGTCCAACTGGTACATATTTTATCGAATCAGAAAGTCAGATTTTAGCAGAATTTGAACACAGAGCGCAAAAGCAAAAGGAATGGGGATAAGCATTTTGCCTCGCGTGTTACCGATTGTACCGGCTCGCCGCCTTCAATTAATAATAATAATAATAATAATAATAATAATAATAATAATAATAATAGTTATCGTCATACTAATATGGCATTCTTACAAAAATAAGAATAAAGCTGTCCGCTTATTAGCTCCATGAGGCCATCGCCTTAAGTTAGCTATTTGATACACAAACTGTATCCATATAACCTTCGAACAAGGGAGGTCAGTCGCTCCACACTACTTGACCGACAGCTACAGACGCGTTTCGGGGTATTGCTTCTTTTCAATGTAACGTAGTCAGACCAGTAGGTGTTCTGTAGCTGTCGGTCAAGTAGTGTGGAGCGACTGACCTCCCTTGTTCGAAGGTTATATGGATACAGTTTGTGTATCAAATAGCTAACTTAAGGCGATGGCCTCATGGAGCTAATAAGCGGACAGCTTTATTCTTATTTTTATAAGAATGCCATATTAGTATGACGATAACTATTAATTTCCAGGAACGCTGCCGTGATCTCTTTTAGAGAGACTTAGTAATTTTAATATTTCTATTATTGAAAACAAGTGGATGTATTCCACTGAAACTAGGTAAATAAAACCTTCGAACAGAGATTGTCGGAAGCGACACCTACTGGTCTGACTACGCTACATTGAAAAGGGGCAATACCCCGAAACGCGTCTGTAGCTGTCGGTCAAGTAGTGTGGAGCGACTGACCTCCCTTGTTCGAAGGTTATATGGATACAGTTTGTGTATCAAATAGCTAACTTAAGGCGATGGCCTCATGGAGCTAATAAGCGGACAGCTTTATTCTTATTTTTATAAGAATGCCATATTAGTATGACGATAACTATTAATTTCCAGGAACGCTGCCGTGATCTCTTTTAGAGAGACTTAGTAATTTTAATATTTCTATTAATAATAATAATAATAATAATAAATTCATGATAAAAATATAGATAAAATATATATAATGTATAAACATGTCATGAAGTTTATGATGATGATGATAATGATGATAATAGTTACGGTGGTGATAGTGATAGATGTAATGGTTATTGTGGCAGTGATGTTGATGATGATGATGGTGGTGGTTGTAGTAGTGGAGATATTGGTGGTTGTTGTGATAGTTGTTGTGGAAGTGATGATGATGGTGATGGTGATGATGTTTATAAAGTGAATTGAGAAAGGGGATGAGAAGAAAGCGAAATAGACCTAGTTTGTGTTTGAGTGAGGAGGGGACGTTGGTTAGTTTAGGAACAACAACAACAACAACAACGATAACAACAATTATCCCAACAATAACAACACAAACAACAGCCGGAATAAAAAAAAACATAACGACTTCAAGGAGATTTACAGCAACAACAAATAACGAGGAAAAATCATAACAGCGACATCTACACAAACAATCTTAAGAAAAACATGAAAGGGCAGAATCCTCACAACAACAACAACAATAGAAACATCAAAAGGAAGAACAACAACGACAACAAAGCGCCTCCGCCGCCGCCACTACCACCAGCACCACCATCATTATCACCAACAACCACAACAGTGGCTTCAACAAGCCCGACAATAGCACAGGCAACAACAAACGCGCTTACAAGTAATGTCAACAACGATAGCAACAGCAGCTCTTAGAACAATTAGCAGCAACAGCAGCTCTTAGAACAATTAGCAGCAACAACATCATAAACAACAGCGACAGCGATAACAATCGCAAAAAAAAAACAAGAGCACAAAAATGATAGCAACAACAATGATAGCAAGAGCAACATTGGTACTATCGATAGCAACAATACTATCAGCATCGAGAACAGTAGCAACGGAAACGGTAGCGACATTAACATTAACAATAGTAGCAAATACAACAATAGCAACAATCGCAATAACGACGGTACCAACGATCACAATTGGTGTTGTAACAATAGCAACAACCACAACTTTTTATTGCACGCCATAACAGTCCAGCCTCTGGCTCCCAGCGCAGACGAGCTGTCTTCTGCATTTTTCTACCAGTACTACGGTGACTGTTGCTCCTTAAAGCTGGCTGGTGCCAAACCATTTTAACCAGGCACACCAACACGAACACATCTGGTTAAGAAGCTGAGATTCAACTAGATTCTGCTAGTTAACTTCTATCTTACATAAAATGGTCTAAATTCATTGTAATATTTCGGGAAGGTCATAATAATAATAATAATAATAATAATAATAATAATAAGTGGCATCTCAAGGCGGTTACAATACCAGTGATCGTAGGAGCACTAGGAATGATCAAGAAGGGAACCGAAAATTATAGGAGAATGATCCCTGGCTTACCATCCCTGCAAGAAGTGCAAAAGATTGTCTTAACTGGTACATCACACGTATTGAGAAGAGCATTGTCGATGTGAGAACTGTTGCTGCTCATGTATTTAAAAAAAAATAATAATAATAAAAAAAAGAACGAACTACTGAGTTTGGTTTAATGGCCTACCAATGTATACTATGAGTTTCTTTGCCCTAGGAGTCGGGAAGACACTCGGCAAGAAATGGAAGCAAATTTGAAAGAAGAAAAAAAAAGATAATAATAATAATAATAATAATAATAATAATAATAATAATAATAATAATAATAAAATGACCATTCAGGCGTAGGCGTAGCTGTGTGGAAAGAAGCTTGCTTCCCAACCACATGGTTCCGGGTTCAGTCTCACTGGGTGGCACCTTGGGCAAGTGTCTTCTACTTTAACCTCGGGCCGACCACAGACTTGTGAGTGGATTTAGTAGATGGAAGCTGAAAGAAGCTGTCGTATATATATATATATATATATATATATATATATATATATTATATATATATATATAATATATATATATATATATATATTATATATATATATTGGGTATTCACATGAGTGATGACGCGACCTTTCATGTACATGTTGCTAAACTGGCAATAAAATGTAGACGGCTGGCTGGATGGATTCTCAGAACCTTTAGAACAAGAGAACAAGAAACAATGATGGTCCTCTGGAGGACACTTGTCCTAAGCCACTTTGACTATTGCTCTCAGTTATGGTCACCATCCAGTGTCAAGTTGATCACTGAGCTCGAGGCGATCCAGCGTAGCTACACGAAGAAGATAGCCTCTATGCAGAATGTAAGCTACTGGGAAAGACTCAAGAGATTAAAACTATATTCCTTGGAGCGTAGGCGGAAAGATATGCCATAATATACATCTGGAAGATCCTGGTGGGACGTGTCCCAAACTTTGGCATCGAGAGTTACACAAATGCCAGAACTGGGCGCCACTGCGTGGTGCCTAGGACTCCAAATTTGCCATCAAGATGTAGGACAAGATACTGTGATAGCCTGGGCTTCCGTGGCCCACAGCTCTTCAATATCCTCCCGAAGAACCTGAGAGACCTGCATGGGGTGGATGCGGATGTCTTTAAAATAGAACTGGATCTCTTCCTGTCAGGTGTCCCAGATGAACCAACTTCACGGCAGAAGGTGCAGATGAGGGCAGCTGCATCGAACTCTCTCATGCACCAAATGGCAGTTGCTAAAAAGCTTTCGTGAAGTAAAACCAAGTAGCAACACCAAATGGCGGTGCCCCAGCATGGCCACAGCTCATGAGCTGAAACTAGAATCAATCAATCAATCAATCAATCATATATAATATATATATATATATATATATATATATGGGTACAGGTCGTCACCAACAGCAAACAACTTGAAATACGAAAACAAATGAGTTCAATACGCGAACAACGAGAGAAACAAATGGAAAACAGAACAAGTAACACAAATAACGACCCTTCATCAGTTGCAGGCTGTCTATCTACTCCTCATTTCGAGCATTGAATGACAATATGTCTTTGAAGACAGTTGCTCCCATAAGTACCAAAATAAAATTTGAGATTTATGGAGGGTCATGTGTATTTGTACGTGAGCGTGTACGAGTGTGTGTGTGTGTGAAATTGAATAATCGAACATAGAAAATAACAACAACAAAACTAGAGGACTTAATAATGGAACCTTCTAGTTTGAAACTCGGTAATGTTAGAAAAATAAAAGAGAGTTTGTGACGTTTCGAGCATAGCTCTTCCTCAGGAAAAGACGGGAAAGTTCAGAGAAGGAAAAGTATCGCAAACAACACGTATGTGGTTACATGGCTGTGGCCGTGTGATAAGAAGCTTGCTTTCCAAACACATGAGTTCTAGTTTGGTTCCGCTGCGTGGCACCTTGGGCAAATGTTTTCTACTCTAGCCTCGGGCCGACTAAAGCCTTGTAAGTAGATTTGGGAGGCAGAAACTGAAAGAAGCCCGTCGTATATATTTGTGTGTGTGTGTGTGTAAAATTTGACTGGTGACCGCCGTTGTTGTTACTGTTGTTGTTGTTAAGCAACGAGACGGGTAAGGGTGATTAGGTGATGGTCTAGGGCTTAGGGGGCGGGAGACCCCAGACCTTGGAAAAAAAACTTTTGTCGTCTTGTTGTAGTCGAGGGCTCTTCGTTGACGCCCGACACCACTGGGAGGTGGCCCTCGAAGTCGTTGGAAATGGAGATCTCCAGGTCCAAATTCTTGAACGGCTGTTGTTGCTGTCGCCACCTGTGGTTCTTTTCAGCTTCAGAGGCAGAGACAAATAGGGCTTGCTAAGAAACTGAAGAGAGGAAGAAACTTCCCTCGAGGGGAGAGAATCAGGGAGAGATTTTATTATTTTTTTTTATACAAACGTATTTTATTAATCGAGTAGATATAATTCATTCTGATTTTTCTGTTTTGGTTTTCCTATTAGCTGCAAGTAGATACAGATAAATTTATTTCGCTCTAAATTTGGGGCTAGTCAATATACCGCAACTTGGCATAAAACTACCTGTTCATTTAAAATAATTATAAACAATATAAACGATCAACTTCTTTTTCTTTCTTACCTTTTTTTAATAGTAGAGAAAAGAGGTGAGAGAGGGAGTGCATTCAAAGCCTCCAGGTCACCTACTAATGAGGTTACCATTAACATTAACATTATACAGGGTACGATCGATATTTTCTATTTCTTTGAGTTGAGGAGTTGAGAAGAGCTTGACTGATAGAGAATCTCTTACGTATTTAAAACTTCATTCTGGGAGTCTTTCAAGGGTCTTAGTTTATTTCTCCCATTTATCATTGTTTTTTTCTCTTCCAGTACATATTCACCTTGTTTGTTAGTTCTTCATGTAGATACGATTACCGTTTTCTTTCTCTCTCTCTCTCTCTACATGCACACTCGCACACACGCACGCACACATACACACACACGTACATGTATGTTTGTATATATATATCTATTTGTGCGTGTCTTTGTGTCTGTGTTTGGCCCCTCTCTCACCTCTTGACAACTGGTGTTGGTGGGTTTATGTCCCCATAATTTAGCGGTTAGGCAAAAGAGACCGATGGAATAAATATTAGGCTTTAAAAAATAAGCCCTAGAGTCGATTTGCTCGACTAAAGCCCTTTAAGGTTGTGCCCCAGTATGGCCTCAGTCAAATAACAGTAACAAAATAAAATATAAAAAATAAGATACAGTAATCCCTCGACTATTGCGGGTGTTATGTTCCAAATAGGTGAAAATCTGCGAAGTAGAAACAGTACTGTACTGTATATAATTTAAAAAATTATTTTTATAATTCGTATATATTTATTTTATTACAAATTTACAAATGCAAAACGACACAACGGAGGAATCGACATAACCTTAAATAATAAACCATGATCGGTGAACCGCGATATGGCGAGGGATTACTGTATATATATATATATTGGATTGTCTGGAAATCGTGCCGATTTATAGTAGCTTACCTTTCAACTTATTTTAGAACATGGTTGAGTCCATAAAATACGATTTGACTACACCTCCATTTAGAGTACAGTTTAAGCTATCTTTTCGTGGAAGAAGGTTTATGTTCCTATAACCTGTGTTAATTCTGTAACCCTTTAAAATGGAAGATGAAAAACTTCATTTTGGGCACTTGATGCTTTTCTTTTTCCGCAAAGGGAAAAATGCTTCACAAGCAACCACAGAAATATGCGCAGTTTACGGTGATGTTTCTTTATCCGAAAGAACTGTACGGAAGTGGTTCGCAAGGTTCTGAGCTGGAGATTGTAGCCTTATTGATAAAGAGCGATCATGCAGACCGTCCACTACAGATGATGACCAAATCAAGTCATTAATTGAGAATAACCAACATTGCACAACCCGAGAATTGGCAGAAAGCCTCAACTTATCAAAATCCGTCGTTCATGAGCACCTGGTAAAGCTTGAGTACACAAATCGCTACGATGTTTGGGTACCGCATGAGTTGAGTGAAAAGAACCTTTTGGATCGCATTTCCTTCTGTGATTTGCTTTATAAACGGAATGAAAACGCGCCTTTTTAAATGCAAATTGTGACAGGTGATGAGAAATGGATTATCTACTGAAATGTTCAGAGAAAGCGATCCTGGAGTAAGCAACATGAGCCACCCTTAGCTACCCCAAAAGCGGGTCTTCACCCTAAAAAAGTCTTGCTTTGTGTCTGGTGAGATTGGAAAGGAATTCTGTACTATGAGCTTCTCCCAAGTAAGCAGACAATTAATTCTGAGAAATACTGCACACAACTGGACGAGTTAAAAGCAGTAATTCAAGAGAAACGTCCAGAATTAGCCAACAGGAGGGTGTTCTTTTCCAACAAGATAATGCAAGACCGCACGTTTCTTAGGGAACCAGACAAAAATTGCTGCAGCTCGACTGGGATGTGTCATCCCACCCTCCATATTCACCAGATATTGCTCTTTCGAATTTTCACTTATTCAGGTCTCTGCAGAATAGTCTTAATGGTAAAAGTTTCAACTCCTTGGATGACGTAAAAAGATACCTTGATGAATTCTTTGCCATGAAACCACCTGAATTCTGGGAAGAGGGTATTTTCAAGTTAAAGGAAAGATGGAGACGCATTGTGCAACAAAATGGTACATATTTGGATGAATAAAAATGTAATGGCAAGTATTTATTGATCTTTTTCTTTCCTTTAAAAATCGGCACGAACTTTCCGGACAACCCAATATATATATATATATATATGTGTGTGTGTGTGTGTGTGTGTGTGTGTATGTGTGGAGGCGCGTGGTTTAGTGTTAGGGTGTCAGCATCATGATCGTAAGATTGTGGCTTCGATTCTTGGACCGGGTGACGCGTTGTGTTCTTGAGCAAAACACTTCATTTCACGTTGCTCCAGTCTACTCAGCTGGCAAAAATGAGTAACGCTGCGGTTGACTGGCGTCCCGTCCAGCTGGGGAACACCTACACCATTGAAACCGGGAAACCGGGCCCACCAGCCTGATTAGGCTTTAAAAGGGCGCATTTATTACACACACACATACACACACACACACACACACACATACACACACACACACATATATATATGTATATATATATGAGGGTAAATGTGTGAGAGGTGGTCTTCATGAGCACACTGTGTGTACGTGAATGTGTGCATGCGTATGTGAGTGTGCTTCGGCCTGTACAACTATTCTCAAATTATATTGACACATTTTTTCCGACTGTCTCGTTTCATTTGTTCTTACTTGTGTCTTTAATCTCAACAAAATATGATATGTAGGTTCCGACATTGATTCCTCAAGACTTTCTACAAATGGATATTTCTTTTCAATGAAATTTTCCGCAAATATCCTTCAAATGGTGTAGATTATGACTATATCAAAATTTGCTGTGAAAAATTTATTAGGAGTTGGGGAAAAGAGTTCAGATAATACATACGAGTGAATCGAATTTATTTCCTCATAACAGGCGCAGGAGTGGCTGTGTGGTAAGTAGCTTGCTTACCAACCACATGGTTCCGGGTTCAGACCACTGCATGGCACCTTGGGCAAGTGTCTTCTGCTATAGCCCCAGGCCGACCAAGGCCTGTGAGTGGATTTGGTAGACGGAAACTGAAAGAAGCCGTCGTATATATGTATATATATAATATATATATATATCTATATATATATATATATATATATATATATATATATATATATAATATATATATATATATTATATATATATATTGCGTGTATGTTTGGTGTCTGTGTTTGTCCTCCTAGCATTGCTTGACAACCGATGCTGGTGGGTTTATGTCTCCGTCACTTAGCAGTTCGACAAAAGAGACCGATAGAATAACTACTGGGCTTACAAAGAATAAGTCCCGGGGTCAAGTTGCTCGATTAATGGCGGTGCTCCAGCATGGCCGCAGTCAAATGACTGAAACAAGTAAAAGAGTAAAAGAGAGTAAAGAGAATCTGCAAAATAAGTATTTTTTAATGAAATATTCTGAAAATAATTTTCACCTCGTGTATATTCGGATTATATGGGAATTTAATGTGAAAAAGAAATTGGTAGGCGCGCAAACATACATGCTGACACTCATCATATAATTAGTTGAAAATTTCCTGTTTCATTTTGCTGATACATATATGATGTGTATCAGTATGCATGTGTGCACATCTACCAAGTGTTTTTTTTTACTCATTCAACAAACATACAGGTGCATAGTTATCGGCATTAATATATACATATATATTTATGGACAGACATCCATCTAGGCATGCATACAGACTTACACACACACGCAACCCCAAAACAAATAATAATAATAATAATAATAATAATAATAATAATAATAAATAATAATAATAATAATAATAAATTGCCCTGATGCAGTACCAGGCAGTGGCTCTCATGGCTTCTGATTAACTGATGGAAGTGTTATCATGTACATTGTTTTGTCTTGGTATAAAGATGGGCTACAGCAAATATTCTGCTCAATACCACAGATTAGCTTGTCAGTTGTTTGACCATAACCAGTTGAGCATGTCTTAGTGGGTGATATGTGCATCTTGATCACGAGCAGAAGTAGTGGGGGGAGCATCATAGCCATGTGTTGAGAAGGATTCTTTGGGTTTGCTAATTAACCTCTGGAAACATGGGTGTTTCGTTCAACGTCCTTAAACAACCCTTATTCAGGACCTTTTGAGCGGGATGGGTTACTCGATCTGAAGAAAATTCTAACTGGGCTCCACCTGCAAGGTCATGTGCTGTTTATCTTGATATGAGATCACCATGTCGCGCACATATGGTTGTGATGCATGTGCCTGGTGTACCCTTATCAGACGGGTAGTCAAGATGGGTATACTGGGCTTCGTATATTTTACCCCAGTGTCACTTTGATGGCATGCTCTGCTCGCTCACACAATAATAATAATAATAATAATAATAATAATAATAATAATAATAATAATAATAATAATAATAATAATAATAATAAATAATGGTTTCAAATTAGTAATTATTTTATCAACTCTGAAGGGTGAAAGGCAAAGTCAACCTCGGTGGAATTTGAACTCAGAACATAGCTATGGGCGAAACGCCACTAAGCATTTCGTCCAGCGCGCTAACTATTCTGCCAGCTCACTGCCTTCATAATAATGATGATAATAATGATAATAATAACAACAACAACAACAATGATAATAATAATAATAATAATGGATTACCAAAAGACACTGGCTCTCATGGCTTCTGATCTTAACTGATTGGAAATGTTATCATGTACATGTTTTGTTTTGTTACAAAAGATAGGTTACAGTAAATATTATGCTCAGTAGCACAGATTAGTTTGTCAGTTGTCTGACCGTAACCAGTTGAGCATGAAATCACCATGTTGCGCACATATAGTTGTGGTGCATGTGCCTGATATGCGCTTATCAGACGGGTGGTCATGATGGGTATACAGGGTTTCGTATATTTGTATCCCAGAGTCACTTTGATGGTATGCGCTGCTCTCTCACTCAATAATAATAATAATAATAATAATAATAATAATAATAATAATAATAATAATAATAACACGAGATCAAAGCTTGCTTACCAAACACTACCAGGCTGACGTTTTTCAAAAAGGTTTTGACCCTAAATGCAGATTCTTGCGATAGATTTGATGAAACAATAGACCATCTCGTCTCGGGATGTTCTGTGCTGACACCAAACGAATGCAAAAATCGCCATGATAGGATAAGACAATATTTACATTGGATAATATGTAAACACTACAAAATTAGTACTCCTGCTTACTGGTATGAACATCATCTTGAACCAGTCGTTGAAGGTAAAAATGTCACTATCCTCTGGGATTTTCCAACACAGACAGAATGAACCCAAGCTAATGGGCCAGACATAGTCATTAAAGACAGAGAAGACAATACTTGTAGATTAATAGTTGTAAGTGTTCCCATTGATAAAAATATATCTGTAAAGGAATTTGAGAAATTAAGTAAATATAAGGACCTGGAAATAGAAATACAAAAGGTGTGGCATCTTAAAGCGAGAACTGTTCCTGTTATTGTGGGTGCCCTAGGTATGATAAGAAAGGGACACACACACACACACACACACACAAACACACACACACACACACACACATATATATATATATATGTATATATAATGGCATTGGCTTCTATTTCTAATTTCGGCACGTGGCTAAGCTGACCCTGATTATAATTATATTTATGTATATAATTATAGAATATTTTGTATATATATATATCCCTTTGGTGCCTTTGTCCCTCTTTTTCTCTCTCTATTTGATTCCTTTGCCCCCTTTTTTCTCTCTCTTCTCCTCTCACGTGACCGCCGGTCAACTAGCCTTTCAGCTTCTGACCACCGCCACGACAACACCGATTTCTTCGTCTGCCGTAAAGGCATTTTTTTCCAAATACGCCAGTTAAGCTAAGTTGAACTATCTAAAGTCGTAAGACACCCGCTGTTTTTGTCCTGTTATTACTATTATTGTTTTATATTCGTGTGGCATCGTCCGTTTTTCTGCCCTTGTTTCGTAAATTCGATCCTTTTCCAAGAAT